>NC_085136.1:7488300-7788300 GCF_035046485.1 Aedes albopictus | reverse complement strand
TATTTCCCCAAGATATCCTATAAAGATTTGTCCAGAAATTTCTCCTGGAATTCCACATGGAACTTGTCCGGAAGTTCCTCCAGGAATCCCTCCTAAGGTTCCTCCAGAAATTTGTTTCAGGGATTTCTCCAGGGTTCTTTCCAAGAATATCTCCAGGGATTCTCTGGGAATTCCTCAGAAATTACTACAGCAGTGTCTCCAGGGGCTCCTCAACAAATTCCACCAAGATTTACCGTAGGTATTTCTTCAGAAATTCCTACAGGAATTTCTTCAGAAATTGATCCAGGAATCCCTCCAGATATTTCTTCGGAAATTCCTACAGCATTCCTCCAGGAATTTCTGCAGGAAATCCTTTAGAGATTGCTTCCGATATTCTTTCAGGAGATTCTTCGGGAAATTCTATAGGAACTTTTCTAAGGGATTTCTCCGGAAATTCTTTCAGGTTTTCTCTAGGAATTAATCCATGAGTTTCAACTCCAGGGATTCCTCTAGAAATCCGTCCAGGAGTTATTTCACGGATTCTTCTAGAAATTCCACCAGGAATTCCTCCAAGAATATACCAGCAATTCCTGCAGGGATTCCTCTAAGGATTCTTCCGTGAGATTCCTCCAAGAATTCCTCCTGGAATTCCTCCAGAAATTCCTCTGGGAATTCTTCTAGAAATTTATCTTGGAATTTCATCCAGAAAGCCATCTTGGAATTGCTGAGAAAATTTGCTTATGATTTCACAAAAAAAAATGTGCCTATGATGCTTCGTTCTATGATTTTTCAAAGTAGGTGGTGTCTGTGGAAAATGTTTGATTTTCACTGGAGTTTTCCGGAAAATTAGGCGACCCTGATTTTTTTTTCAATTCGGCACCAACATTTCAAAAGGGCGTAACTGCTTTTGCAACCAATGCCTTCTCACAGAGCTGTGGGTCGTATTTCATTCATCTCACGCAATTCACATCCATTAATCGAAAGAGGAGGATTTTATCTTTCTATTTGTGCTAGTGGATTGCTCGAGAGGGATGGGATACGCTCCACAGCTTTGTGAGAAGGCATTGGTTGTAAATGCAGTTACGCCCTTTTGAAATGTTGGTGCCGAATTTAGTTTTTCAAATATTTATGATTCCTACTTAATTTCATTAACCTTCAGAAACTTCATACCAATTTGTACGAAAATTAAAAATTCCCCTAAAGCTCCAGGCATTAGTCCAGGAACTTTTCCAGAGATTCCGCATGGATTTTTTCCAGAAGGTTCTCTCGGATATCCCCCAGAAATACATCTAGGAACTCCTCCTGTGATTTCTTGAAGAATTTCTCTAAGGATTCCTCCAGGAAAGCATCCAGAAATTCCTCCAAGGATTCATCTAAAAAATGTTCTAGTAATTTCTACAGGGATTTCTGATGCGGATTCTTCAGATTTTTTTTCCTGAAATTCATAGCATAATTGCTCTTCGGATTCCTCCAGGAATTCATCCAGGGATTCCTCCAGGTATACTTTCACAAATTACTCCAGGGATTCCTGCAGGTATTGCTCCGAGAATTCTTGTAATGATTTCTTCCGAAATTTCTCTCGGGATTTTTTTTAATTTATTCAGCGGTTAGTTAAAAAATTACAGTATTCCGTTCATAATGTTTTTCAGGGATTCACCCAGGATTTTCTTAGGATTACTTGTAGATTTTTTGAATAATTTGAAGGATTTCTAGAGGAATTCCTCCAGCGATTTGTATTGAAATTCTTTTAGATAATTTTAGAGGGACATAGAAGCCAAGAAATTCTCCAAGAAGTCATCCAGGAATTCTTTCACAATTATCTCATGAATACCAAGTCTTTTACAAGTCCAATCATGAATACCTTCAAACTTACGATTACATACCCAGATAAGATACCCATCCAGGAATTTCTGGAAATTATCATTTAGATTTAATTTCTCAGCGATTTAAAAAAAAGAATATGTACAAAGTATTGTTTTTATATAATTCTGATTATATAATATTTCCAAACAAAACTAACTAATTACATAGACCATTTTGGACAATGATCTTGTAAAGAGTGACAAGTTGAGAATTGTCTCCAATAACTGTCAATTTAAACACATATTATGCCAAATAAATTTCTATTACTGTACGTGTAGTTGAAACCCGGAATTTTCGACTAGCGAAGTTGGATTTTTCTCCAAATCCGAGCGTCGGACCTAACTTCGGAAGTGGTGCGCTGTATAGCTGTCACCACGACAGTGGTTTTCAGATTTTTTTCTAATTTCCACATATAATGTCATGAAAATTTTCTGGGGGGGGCCTGGCAGATTCTGGGGGGGGGCCTGGCCCCCCTGCCCCCCCCCCCCTCTAGTTACGCCAATGACTATTCCGTCCTTAAGACGTCAAGCTCCACCACGGCGGAAGTGACAGTCGTCTTTAGGCGTTTTCTGAGCGACTCCTGACTGAAGTTCATACAGTTCAAATTCAAATTTTATGCCGGGTTTAGACTGTTAAATTTAAACAAGCATCTGACTTGAAAACTCCTCAAAATAGTGCAATTCAATGGAATGACGTGTGTAGACTGGGCGTCCACTTGCATGCTCGTAAATACATCTCAGTTGAAGCAAGTGTTTTTATGTTTCAATTTGTGTGGTGCGTAAAAGCAAAGTGAATTGAATTCAACTTGCTTGACAGATGACTTGAATTCAACTCAATTGAATCACGGATTTAGAGAGGGCAAGTAAAATGACTTCGTTTGACTTGAATGAAAAGGTTTAACGAGTTCAACTTACGTTCAAGTCAAATTACTTGCTCAAGTGAGATGAATGGTGGTGCTTACACATTCAATTCGCATTCAATTGGGAATTTTCCATTGACTTGAATCAGGTCACTTCCACCATGTACATAAACTAACCATTATGGAGCTCGTTCGTAATGAATCACTTACACACTAAGAACAAATCACAGGTTTCTGTAAAATTTTACTGAAATTTCAACAGCAGAATTTTCAATGCACTATTCGGTATTTTTTTGATTCCCCAAACATATTGTTAATAATGAAAATGTTCATCCGTCTAATCCACCGAATATTATAGATTTTCTGTGGAGTTGTTTATTTATGTAGGTTTCACAGAACTTTCGGTAATTTACTTACAAAATTACGTTTTCTTTTCGTTGGATAATTACCGGATCACCGACATATTTTTTTATATTTTACTGTTTACTTAAATCAACACCAAAATAAAATTGGCTTCTGAGGATTTATTGAAACGCTAAATAGCGCAAAGACACAATACACAAATAAACGGGACGAAACTGATTGTTTTTTACATGACTGTCCATTGGATGATGCAACGCCGCTATGACGTATCCGGGCACTTCAACCCGGCAGGGCCAACAGGTGATTATGGACTGACTTCAAAGAAGTCAATATTATAAACGAGCTGTCCCGGAATACGTCGTATTGGATGAAATGGAATTTCAAATTTTACCATTTTTGTTGGTTTCCCGGTCGATTTTCATAGTTATTTTTTTCGTACAAACTCGTCGGAGCCCTGCACGGTTTCAGTGAACAGTGAAGGAATTCAGGAGATCCGTTGACTCGTTCTATTGTGAATTACAAACATTATTTCATTTTTATTTATATGGATTTGCAATTAGTTGTATGACGACTCAATTCCAAATTGCCTTTGCAGTACTTTTTTTTTATTGGGATTGGGACTAGAACAGCAGAACTATTTCGGCAGTTTTGGTAATCGATTTGACTGAGGCTCAGTATTTCAACTATCAAAAACAGGTGCAAAAGGTGAACAATCCATTATTGCTGTATTTGGATGTTTTATTTTTGTTCAAATTTTGACCGAAATTGTGAAACTGGACAAATAAATCGCACAATTTTCAAAACAAGTGTCGATATTTTTTTGTAATTACTTTGTGCAAAGTTTAACTTTTCAATTGGCTGAAGTATGCTGGAATGGCATACTTTTCACCACTAATTCAAGTGTGCCGAAAAGTGCTACTTTTGGGTACTCTTAAGAGGACGGTTTCAAATTCAATTCAAACTGTAAATCAGATGTAGAATCAGCTTCTGAAACTTCTTCTGCCCAAGCACAACAAGAAACAGAACTTGCTGAATAGCAGTTTTTTAAGCTAAAGTTTGCTTACGAGTTCTTCGTTCCATTCTTAAGGCACCCCCAAACCAATGCGATTTTTGCACACTACAGCGATTTTTCATTGGTTCATTGAAGTCGAATCTTGCATTTTCAAAAGCAAAAGTGAGAAAAATTAAACATCGAATCGCGCTGAAAATTTTATCGATAAATTATCACCAATGAGTAATCAATCGTTCAAAATTTCTGCGCAAAGCGTTGTTCGGTATTTCCAATATGTGCTTTTGAAAATTCGATGCACGGCTTCAATGTTCACTCACCTAAAAAAATCGCCGTTGCCGACGACAGTCGCGTCGGTTTTGGGGAGCCCTTATACAGCAAAAATGCTTGTTGGGCTGTTTCATGACGGAGCTCGATCGATGATGAAAACTACGCTGACGAGCTCGTGATTCCTCCTGAAACCATGAATATATTGAACTGCATTGGTAATATTCGTAATCACAAAAAAATTGTATGCAACTCGTAACAAAATTCGATTTTTTCAGCACTCGTCGTAATTATCCAACTCGGCAAGCCTTGTTAGATGAACGTACGACACGTGCTGAAAAAATATCATTTTGCAACTTGTTGCATAAATAACTATTTTGCAATTCGGTTCTAAAAATTCCATATTTTACTTGTCGTTTTAGTATTAGTAAAACAGCTTACTTTTTCACCTTACCGATCATACCGATTGCAACTCATTTGGGTTGTATTATGATCCATTATGCAACTGTTCGATTGACAACCTTCGTTTCCACGGAAGGAGATTCAAAAACAGTGACGATAATATCACGGCTTGCTTGATTTAAATTTCGGGTTTGACATGATGGAACACGTGGGTGTAATAATTCAATTACCAGAAAGCATGATGCTACTGAAGAAAATGATCATATTCTAGTGATTTTTTTTTGGCGTTGCAAAATATGTTGTATGCAACTCATTGTTGAACTCGATTTTTACAGATCTGGCCTCGTTGTATAAATGTACGACTCGTGCTGTAAAAATCTTCTTTTCGCAACTCGTTGCTTAAATGGCTATTATGCAATTCGATATCATAATTTCTATTAAAAACAACTCATTTCGGTATCATAATGACCTACTTTTTCGTACTGATACATTATACAACTGGAAAGAGTTGCATAATGTTTTGAACATTATGTATATATGTAACCCGATTTTTCAGCAATTGTTGTATTTATCATACAATCCACAAAATCTTCATACAATTCGTACCGAAAAAAACAACTTTCTGCGACTCGTTGCATAATTTATTCGATTATATTTTGTTTTATAATTCCGATCATGTATCAAATCATTTAGACACTATCAATTCTCTGACGATTTTGCATTGAGCTTCAATGCTGTTATTGTGTTACGTTACTATAAATACTCGGCAAAGCACCCACAGGTTCGCCCTTAACCTCCCATTTAGCAACCCCTCTTGCCCACCACCCGTGTCCCCTGTTTTCAGAATGCAATCCGGACGAATTTGTCGCTGCACAAGTGCTTCGTCCGGTACGAGGACGACTTCGGGTCGTTTTGGATGGTGGACGATAACGAGTTTCTGAAGCGGCGTCATCTGTCGCGAGGGAGACCTCGCAAGTACGACATCACGATGTCACTGGATCCCTCTGCGGCGGTGGGTCCGGATGGCGGTAGCAGCGATGTTCCAGGTTCTGTTCCGGGAGGGCAACCAGTTGTTGGACCCGGTAGCACACCGCCTCCTCCGCCGCCGCCTTTGATGGGGGCGAGCGGGCTTTGCTACGAGGATATCGGATCCAGTGGAGCCGGTGGTAGCCTGCTTCGATCGCCGAAGAAAGAGTTTGGCAGACGGTAATTGCTTGTTTGACAGATGATTGTTATTTGGGTGGGGGAGAAATTGGTTTATGAGCAATGTTTTAAAGGGTATACAGCGATTACAATGGTTATATTTCCAAATGAGCGTCAATGGTGCATTTAGTTTATGATTTTCTTAAGGTAAAATGTGATAAATTGTCTTTTCACAGATCAACGTTGGAAGCCGTAAGTAACTTTTCTTTCAGGTACAAAACATCGCGTGAAATACACATAAAAATTCAAAATTTCTGCCGTGTATTTGCAGTAAAGTTGAGAACGTTCCCATTTTATTCAATTAACCACCTATTCTAAACCGGAGATAACCACTGAAACCAAATCCATTTGTTCGTATACACCTGATTCTCTTCGAAAACTGATACCTTGAAGGTAGTGCTAACGGAAACGTGTTCGAAATTCAATCCTCGTTCAAATTGCTCGCCATTCCGAACCGTCCCGCACTCATCAATATTCAAATTGACCACTGAGTAGGCGAGCTGTGCGCTGTTGCTTTGCTGTTGATCAACGGAAGACGCCTGCTGCTGGAAGCTGCTGTGTGCTGTTGGGAAACTAGCCCCGAAAATGCAAAATCATTCTATTTTCCTTTCGTCGTTGCGTTGCGGGTGAGGAAATCGAATTTCCACTCTGTCCTTGCCACAGGTCTGGTTATCGTACACAGTGCTTATACGTTACCTTTGCACTAAGTGACGTGAGTGTAAATTTATCAATAGGGAGGGGATGGTGATGAAGAACGAATTATTCCAGCATTCTAGAGCACATTTGTTTAAGAATTCCTTGTTCGACTGTCCCAATTTTTGTAAAATTTTGCATAACCGAAGTCAGCACAATTTCTTAGAAGATCAGACAATTTTAACAGAACGTTCGGTACCCATTACCAATGGTCCGGTTGATCTTACCTATTATGGGTAGTACGCAGATCGCAAGAAACATCTTGGGCTATCTCGATGCGTGTAAAATCCAGACAAGGAATCGCTCAAGAAATGAGCAAGCGTCGCTTTATTTCAGTTCCTAGTACGAAGCTGAAACGAAACGTCAAATCAAATGGGGCTTGCTCTGCTCTTTTCAAATGTTGCTCCAGATTTGGTATTTGCGCGTTTTGAACGCACACAGCAATAATGAGATTGTTCTAATTAGAAATTGGATAAGGGTAAATTTCCAACTGTTGCATACTCCATGCTTTTCTTGACATTTGTCGATTTACCCTATACAATAAAACCTCTTTTTATGTCATGGGCTGGGGTGCAAAAAAGGGCATAAAAAGAGAGCTTTTAATGAGGAAACTAAGTACGGGAGAACAGGTCTTGGCTCTTGGGAATTTGAGGGGTATCCAGGAAGTTCCTGGATAGCTTAAAAATGGGAGTTCCAAGAGGCTTTGGGGCATTTTCGAGGGATTTTTTAAAGGGATTTCAGTATCCTTTTGAGGGCATAGGCATTCCGATAGATTTTTTGGCGTTTCATTTTGATTAGGAGATTAGGCTGAAACCTCCCAGCGATGTTTCTAGAGGTTCAAGGGGGCACAGCCCAAGAAACAGAACTAGCTGAATAACAGTTTCTTAATCTAAAGTTTGCTCAAAAGTGGTTTGTTCCACTCTTGTACAGCAAAAATGTTTGTTTGGAGGAAAGCTCAGGAGCCTTTGAAAGGCACTACAAGAGGTTTTATGAGACATTTCAGAAAGTTTCAGGAGCTTTCAGGAACGCTTTACGGGGTTTCCGGAGGTTTTAGAAGTATTTGTTTGCATTTCAGGGGTGCTTCAAATGGGTTTCAGATGTGCTTCAAGGGGTTTCTGGAGTCTTTTAAAGGCTTTCCAAGGAGTTTCTGGGGCATTTCAAATTGATTACGGTGGGGATTTCGCGGGCGATTTAATTGATACATACATACATACACCTGGGAGGATTTTCGGTGTGGCAGTCGCAATTGCAATCAAACGATCAGATATTCTCCTTCATCCGACGTTTCGATGTGTATTACATCTTCTTCAGGGAATTAGGGGTGTTAATCGCTTTCGTTTTGAAAGGCTTTGTGGAAGCATAATCCGTCCGAAAAACTATTTAAAAAACGTTGGAATCGACTTCTTGGACACTAGTTATGTTTTTGCCGAATTCGGTTCGCACTTCTAACAACACTACTAACGGCCGTCTCAAGAGTTTTAGGGCGTTAAGAGGTATTTCAAAGGGATTACGAGGATTTCAGGAAAGACCCACTGATACACCCTTGAGACACCTTGAAACGCCTTTGAGACCCTCTGAAAAGCCCTTAAGACCCCTGGAACCCCCTGATACTCCCTGAAACGCCTCTGTGACCTCCAAGTACTCTTTGAGACTAGCTGAAACACTAGTGATCGAAAAGTATCACCCTGAAACATCCCGGAGACCTCCTTATACGCCCATGAATTGCCCCTGCGACCTCCAGGTATCCCCTAAGACCCTGTGAAACTCCCCTGGACCCCATAAACACCAATGAGAACCCTCAAAACGTCCCTGAGACCTCCTGGATCCCCATTGAAACTTCCTGGTTTCCTGAGACTTCCTCAAACGCCACTGAGACTGCCTGGAACTCCCCATGGTACCCCTGTAGACCCCTTGAAGCGCACTTGAAACCGTTTGGAAGCATTCCTGAGAGCTCATGACACACCCCTGAGTTCCTTTGAAACTCCCTGGGACTTATTCAAACGCCCCTGAGACCCACTAAAATTTCCCAGCAAACATTTTTGCTGAACAAGAGTTGAACAAACGGCACTTAAGCGAATTTTAGCTCAAGAAACTCTCATTCAGCTATTTCTGTTACTTGGGTTCCCTGTGACCTCCTCCCTGGGATTCCCTCGATATGCCGCTGAAACTTTCGGGATCCCCTGCAACGCTACCTCCTTTTAATTTCAACTACAAACGTCCCCAGGTATCCGTGACTGCAACAACACTGGTTCTGAATAGTGCTCCCTCTTTTTGTGCAGAGCATGAAAAGGTGCATAAATAAAAATAACCAGCATAGAAAGAGGTTTTAGTGTAATTGTGGTAATCCTGCAGGAATCAAACAAAAACTTTTGAAGGAATCCCCATAGGATCCCGTGAAGTTGTTTTTGAAGGTACTTTAGACGGAATCCCTGGAGAAACTTTGGGAGAAAAACTCCCGGGCATGTATTGGATACCTATAGAAAGTATTTCCAAGATTCTTCCAGAGTTTTTTTTTGAATTTTTGGAATACCTTCTGAGATTACTTCCGGAATTCCTAAATTCATTCGTAGCTCTCTCCTAAATTTCTCCAGATATTTATTCCCAAATTCCTCCAGGAATTTCTAGCGTTGTATCTCCACAAATTTATTGTAGAATACCTCTAGGATTTGCTCCTGTGTTTTTTAAGGGAGCTCCATATTAGATATGTTTTGGGATTCCTTAAGCAATTCCTTCTGGGATCCCTTTTGAGATTCCCAGAAGGTTCCTCCAGGAACTCCTTCCTGGATTCCTTCAGATACTTGGACTTCAAAGGATTTCTTCCGGGATATCTCATGGAATTCCGACAATAATCCAGGATTTCCATCCAAGGTTTTCCTAATAGTTTCTTTCGGAATGTCTTCGGACGTTACTTCTTTTACTTCCGGAAGGTATTCCGGGAAAATATTCCTGGGAATTCCAGCAATTTTATTCGGGATTTATTCCGAGATTCCTCCAGAAGTTCTCTCGAGAATTTCCTCAGACTCAGAATTTCCGAGACTCTTTCAGAATCTCCCTTCAAAATTCCATCAGGGATTCCTTCCAAGAGTTCCCAAAAAGGGATGCAAAATCCCACCCGGAGTTCCTTCTGGGAGTTCTTCAGGAATTTTTCCTACAGCAACATCTTTCAGTATCCCTCCTTCCGGGATATTTTCAGGAGCTACGGTAATTCCACCGAGAATTTCTTCCAGGATTCTTTCGGGATTCCTTTGGGAACTCCTTCACGGATTTCCCCGGGAAATTCTTCTGGTCGACGGAGTTTCCAAAAAGTTCCCAGAGAGTAAGCTTCAAGGGGCTTGACGGGTGGTTCAGGGGATTAAGGCGTTTTCAGGGATGCTATTACGGGGTTTCAGGGAAGTTTCAAGAGACTTGAGGGGGATAAAAGGGAGTCTCAGTAGACATTAAAGGACGCTACAACGGGTTTAGAGGCGTTTCAAAGCGTTACAGGAGCATTTCAGAGAGTTTCAGGGGGTTTCAGAAACGTTTTGTGGAGTTCCGAGAGGTTTTAGGGCCGTTTGAGAGTATTTTCGGGGAGGTATTGTGTTTCAAGGGGTTGTCAGATGCGTTCCAGGGTTCCAGGGGGTGTCAGGAGCATTTCAAATTGATAACAAGGATTTCAAGGTCGTTTCAATAGAATTATAAAGGCTTCTAAAGCGTTTTTTCTGGAGAGATCTCAGGAGTTTACGTGCATTAAGGGGCATTTCAATGGGATTAGAGCATTCTAGACTCTAGAGACTTTTTTTGAGACCTCAAGAAATCCACCTGAGATTTGAAACGTTCATGAGACCTCTACTTGTTAATACCGGTTAGCCCCACGGCTATACCCTCTCAGGGTCGGCGGCTGCTTATTTAGGTGGACTCACTTACCTTTGCCCAACGGAACCAACGATACAAAACACTGACCCAGTACGAGAGAAACCAAGGACGTTCTCCATGAAATGACGTGGCATAAAACAATACAAATAAGCTTAAACACATTTTTTATCTTACCCAGCCAACACGAAGCCGTATACGATGTAGTATAAGATGCTAAAGTGGAGGCCATATGCGTACATGATCCTATTTAACCGTGTGTAAAGTGTGCACATATCGCCTCCACTTTTGCATCCTATTCAACATCATATTCGATCATGTGTTGGCTAGGTAAATTTTTACATAGTGAAAAGGGTGGGGGGGTTTCGTTGCGGCCGATCCGACACATTTGATCTTGGTAGGGCGTTTAGAATTCATGCGAGAGAGAGAGAGGTGTCGCTTCACATTTAGGGTTTATTTGCCATGTGTTTCACCGTCTTCGGACTACCTTTCAGTTGCGCTCCCGATCGATGCAAATCAGCTGGTAACCTGGCCAGAACACTGATCGGCCAGCTGGGCTTGGAGCCCCGAATAAAAAATACAGTAGAAAAACCGAACGTTGTATTGTAACAGTACTATTTAGAACCATATTGTTACAATAGTCACCACTGTAAAAATAAAAAAATACAAAAAACAATAAGATGTAATGTAGACACCATACAGTAAATTGTAAATAAGATTTTTACAATATACTATACGGGTTGTTAAGTATCGTAACAATATAAAAAATATTTTTCTCCATATATATTTTTTTTGCAAAACCATACATTATATTGTAAATGAATTGTTCTAAATACTGATACGTGCTAGGATACGTGGGTTTTAATATACCGTACATTGTATGGTACACGTATGGTTTCAAACAATAAAATGAACCGTAAATATATTGTTTTTAATTGTAATTTCACTACTGGTTATACACTTAATCAAATGGTTTTGGTATGGTTCTCTTTTGTTATGTTGTATTGTTTTACATTACATAAACCATATAATGTTATATTATCTTGTCATTTTCCTCCTGTTAATGGCATCTTAGGCTTACTAACATTATAAGAATGCGCTTTGGGAATTCTTCAGAGCGTTTTGGATAACCCTTCATATATTGGATCGCCCACGTCTAAGTCTGAGTAGTCTCTGATTGCTTTAACAGTTGAAGCTTAGGCTCCCATGGCCCACCAGCCAGATAACCGGGTTTTGCAAACTAAGCATTATTTGTGGCAACACTTTGAGCGGCATGATGGAACTATGCCGAGCGCGCTAAGTGTTATTCGAGCACTAATGTAGTTGCATGAAGTGAGTGACGAGGTACACAAATATCATTACAGTGTGCTTAGCCGTTATTGCAATATTGAGGCTCCAGTTTGACTAAAGTTTGAAATACATACATAACAACTCATGAGAAAACTTTCAAGTTCGATTCAAATGTAAGTTAGATTAAAAAGCGAACCCGCAGACGAACTTATATCAGAGGTCATTTCAGTGTCCAGTCCAGTCCTTGGTCCAGTCCATATGTTAAAGATGGCTCTACGTCAAAGCATTTGATTCGGTTGTGGTAGAAGGCAAGTTCACATGAGAGAAGGGGAGCAAACTCCCCTAAATGCAAATACAGAAAGAATAGTGTTGAACTCATCCACTGATTTACGGTAATCTGACCTGCGTCTTTCCGGGTTGACCTGCATTCGTATTCCTCTCATCGCACTGCAGTCCTTAGGACACCTGGTTTATCACTCATTCAAACATTTCATTGACTTGAAGGTGAAGGTTGCTCGAGATCATAATAATAAGCTTGGCTCCCGCTCTAATAACCCTCTAAACTACCCACTCAAAACAAACAAATCAGACGGCACACAGTGTAGTGTGACTTGGTCAAATAAACTAACAAAAAACGTTCCAAAATGAGCTGTATTAAAATAGCAGTTGTACCTTTGAATTTTGGCACACATATGATTTATTCCATATGCCCACCAACACAATTTGTTCTTATAAAATATTTTTAAATTTATTTAAATCCCTACTTTGCCCAATATTTTCACCAATTATTCCATTGTGCACCACTTTATTTACGTTTTTGTTGACAACTCTCTCCTCTCTTCTCTTGTACTTTTTCTCTCTGACCGTAGAAAACTACCGTGTTATGGGATGACATTAATTGATGTAATTTCAACTCATAAACAGCGAACGATTGTTCTGTTATCTATTGAAATCACATTGGCAGTATGATATTTAAAATAGTTAAAAAGATTAACAAAATAACAGCCTTGTTTCGTGATAAACATGAACTGCGGTTTAATCAATTTCACCGTACGTTGAACAATACCACTCAGTTTAACGGTACGCTTTTCCGTTTTAGCGAACCGCGATGTGAATTGATCCGGATTTTCGACCACAAAAGTGGAAAACGCGTAAGTTTTTCGCGATAAACGGTAGGTCAGGCGAAAGTGCGGACAATTTCACGTAATCGATCAACTTATTACAGTTCTGTGTTGTGTAGAAGACTGTTAAAAAGTGATTTGAAAATAAGGGTGACGCGCTTGTCGAAGAAAAAAAAGTGCAGTGTGTGCTACATTTTGGCACGAAATTGTGAAAATTGCAAAGCAGTACTTCCTGGCGGATGAAAAATATAGTTGTCTACCACAAGTAGCAACCTGAGTGCAATTTGAGAAGGTAAGCAAGTATAATTTTGAGAAATTGTTCGCTAACTTCCGAGCTTCTCGATGACTATGGTGAGGGGAGGGAGGTATAAGGGAGAGAGTGGCGGCCATACTCGCTGCCATTTTGTAACCCCTGCAACTATGTCCTTAAATATATGTTTCAAGTTATTCACAATTTTCTCTTTCTTTTTCTTTGCATCAAAAAAGTCACGAACATCAACAAAACAGAGCAAGGAAAAATCTAAAACCGAATAAATAATTAAAAATGCACGGAAAAATAATATTGCGAAATAGTGAATAGTTCAAACGTAAGAAAAACAGTATAATATATTGTTACATAAAGATCGATTGTAAATTTATAGTAGCTACACTGTGCACAGCTTTTAGCGAACCATTCCATTACAATACACTTTATTGTAGCTGCTACACTGTATGGTACAGGAACGGTTTTCACCAAATACACTATGGTTAGTTTTTATCCGGGGCTCCTCACCGCGAGTGAAACTGGGCGCCCTGCGCTCCAAAGCACGTGGGACATTTTGGGGTATGAGATGCCCACCTGGCCTAATGGCGGATTGATGGCGCTTGATTGGTCGTAGTCCTGAGGTCCTTGCACCCCTGGGCGCGTGAGGTGTTGGCGGCTCTAATCACGATGTTTGGAAGGCTTGATATTGTTGGCCATAGCGGAGTCGGACAATCCTGTGCTTCGGGACACCTGCGGTGTAGGGGTTCTACTTATCCAGCGGCGCTTGGAGGACTAAATTTCACTGGCCAAGGGAGTCAACGATGGCTGGTCAACCGACGTCTGAGCACTCGCGGACGGGACGGGCAACACATCGGATATTGAGCGATAGTGAGCGGGGTTAACCAGCCGAACCTCACTACCGCCTAATAACTGCGGTTACCGGTACCCGTGGCGTGTGGCACAACGATGGCTCGGATCGTTGGTCACCAGTGCACAGCTCGCCGGTCAGTTCCCACTAGTCTTCCTGGGGCAGATCGGTGCACCGCGTGTCCGGAGGTTCGTAGTCACTGTCCCGGGGTAAAACTTGTTGATCGGTTCACAACTTCCTTACACCGACAGCTTCTCTACTTCGGATCACGTTTTTGGAAAAAGAACTTTACTTGTTCCTGCTATCACGCGAACTTCTTTTTAACCGGCTCGATCGGTCCCGGTAAGTGCGAACTGCTCGACCGCTAATTACTTTCTCCCTGTTACCTCGTACCAGTTCCCTCTCTTCCACCTCTCTATCTCTTCCTTTCTTTCTTCCTCTCCTCTCTTATCTCCCTTCCGGAACCATTGACAGCTGCCCAGGTGTACCACGTTCTTAGAATCACGGTGTCAGTCTGTGAGATTTGTGAATCGTTCAATTCACCATGGTCGTAGTAAGGGGATGGATGATAAAGACAGGGGACCTAAATTTGCGGTTTAGTTGTTTTCCCTCATCTTACACAAAATGCCACGTAAATAAAAACTCCTACCCAAAATTTCTACTTTTCATTGCGACTTATTGGCCTCTTTCGAGTGGGTGTGGTATATTTTTTTCCGCTTTGGGTGGTAACATACTGCTGTTCTACGCTTAAGTGTCCCATATTATATGCACGCAAAACAAGAAAAGCTACCAAAAATTGAGATATGCCTTTTCTACCAATTAATATAATAAAAACGTACAGAAAATGTGTTAAATCATAATCCATTCGTTGTATTAAGATGTGCTACACGGTTCCACAGGTTCCATACCACTACACTCAAACACCGCTATTCAAACCCGAGAAGTTGAACCGGGTTGCGTCTAAAAATAACTTACGCTTCGCTGCTGAGCTTCGCGTCCTATTGTCTACTAGGAATTTTCCACTAGTAAACAGCACACTGCCTGATGCGGGCTTTTCAGTGCACAATGGGCTTAGAGTCGTATTTACGATGACAAAAATGTTTCTGACAAGTTCTGTCATTTTTTTTTGCATCATTGTGAAATGAGTACGGTCACTCGAGTGTGGCTAATCCAAAATTCTGCTGATTAATTATTCTCTATACAATTTCAAAATGTTCTACAAAGATGTAGCAAATTTGCAAAAAAAACACATTCAAATGATTAGAACTTTTCAAAAAGTATTCAATAAATTGTAACTTCTTTCCCCTTTGGATATATTTTAGTCGAGTCCAACTGTACATGAAGACCAATACATTAATCATAAACTTTTAAGATTCAATTTAATTCGGTTCGCATAATCCTAAGGTACAGTAATTTGATAAACGGAAGTCAAATAACAGGTATTCTACTAGAAGGGCTATAATTTCGTGTAGAGTTAATCAACCAAGCCCAAATTTGTACCAATTATTATCTAACTCGTTGAGGAACAAGTAATCAAAATTTGAATAGTTTTGGTGGACTTTATAAAAGGTAACAACTTGCTAAAAATGTTTTAGGCAATTTATAAAACTTGACATGGTTTTGTAGGGTATCGGGATGCTTCGTTGGCATAGTCCCCTCATTCGGCCTATCTCAACGTTAACCAAAAACTCAAACAAACACGCATAACTGGATATCGGAAAAGCTATGCGGCAAACAACTGTAACATTTCGTTTCAATTTTAGCACTTTGGAGCATTAAAATTAAATGAAAATGTCTCTTTGTTTATCTTTTATAGACGCCATGATTCTTCGGCTTAGTGGGTAGTCTATACACATGATCATAAATGGCATGAATCTGGAACATTTCGAACTGACTTTTCAATAACTGAACATTTGATGCGACGGTCAAAGACTCTATTCTTCATCAATCAGCTTTATGCAATGTCCCTGGAAACATAATCAACACGAACATAGGACCTTTCACTGAACATGACGTAATTATAGCAGCTAGGAACCTTAAGTCATCAATTTCGGCTGGTCCAGATGGGATTCCTTCGACTGTGATCAAAAAGTGTATTAACTCGCTAGCCTGTCCTCTGAAGACGATTTTTAATCTTAGTCTACGAACGTGCCAATTTCCTGAAACTTGGAAGGAGTCCTTTATGTTCCCTGCCTTTAAAAGCGGTGATAAGCGAAACATTGAAAACTATCGTGGCATCACATCTTTATGCGCTGGGTCTAAACTTTTTGAAATCATGATTGGAGGAAGCCTTTTCGAAAGTGTTAAGCATTACATTTCGCCGGATCAGCATGGATTCTTCCCCGGACGATCCACCTCGACCAATCTGATTGAATTCACCTCACACTGTGTTCGGTGCATGGAGAAAGAATTTCAGATTGATACGGTGTACACGGACCTAAAGGCGGCTTTCGATCGGGTAAATCATCCAGCACTATTGAATAAATTGGAACACTTGGGTGCTTCATCGAGATTCGTTCAATGGCTGAAGTCATATCTTGTTGGTCGACGTTTGAACGTGAGGGTTGGTGCTTATGTCTCTGCTTCTTTCACAAACCCCTCAGGAGTACCACAAGGAAGTAATCTGGGGCCGCTGCTCTTTGCAATATTTTTCAATGACGTCTGCTTCGTTCTACCTGAAGGTTGTAGGCTAATTTATTCCGATGATCTTAAGATATTCATAGCTGTGAAATCAATTGATGACTGCAGAGAACTTCAACGGATAGTGGATATGTTTGTGGATTGGTGCAAACGCAACTCTTTGACCATCAGCGTACGGAAATGTATGGTTATCTCATTTAGCAGAAAAGTACAACCGTTAACATGGACTACACGATGAAAGGCGAAACGCTACAGAGGGTGAATACTGTAAAAGGACTTAGGCGTACTCCTGGATGCAAAACTACATTTCACCGAGCACTACACGAACATGCAGTCTAAAGCTAACCGGAATTTGGGAATGATCTTCAAATTCAGCAAGGAATTTAGAGATCCAGCAGATATAATTTGAGAATTATCCCTACACTTTATAAAAACTTACAACTTGCTGAATATTTTCGAGATAATAAGTAAAAGTTGCATGCTTCTACTAATTTGCAACTAGCGTCGATCACTGGCAGAATCTTGAACCAATCAGCTTATCAACTGAAAGGCCTTAATAAACCAAACAACATTGCCGAAGAAACCAACTTTCTAAGTGATCAGAGTTCTGAGATATATGAAATTTAAAATTTGCTTAACTTCTGGCGCTGCTTATTGGTGGAATTTCCAATTAAACGATGCCATCACCATCCATCATGGAATCGTAAATAAAATTATAAGAAAGCAAATTTTTGAATCAGTTTAACCAGCTGAACCACCTTAACATAACAATAATGGGGAATAGGATCAACAATTAAAAATAAACTTTCTAAAACACAATATGTGTCTATGAACAGTTTTGTCTTTGTAAATACGGCTCTGGGCCCATTGTGCAGTGTGGTGGCTGTATCACTTCCATCACCAAGCCACGTTTGTGTTGTTAATGATGGCTTTCAGCCTCTCGTCTGTCCATGTGCAGTTGTAGCCGTGCTGGTTAGAGCGCAGGGTACTGTGAATCACCTTTATAGTGTCTCGGTTCAATTCCCGCCGCCGCCCGAATTTCTTTTTAAACATGTTTTGGTAATTGATGCCGCCACTGCTGCCATGACCAGTCTAAAAATAGAACAAATAAAGAGAAACCAGTGCGACAGAGCACACTCACACATGCGAAATTTTCCTTTCCCAGATTCTAGGAAGCCAATACAATTTTTGGTATAGGGTAATTCGCTAATTGTTGAACACTACCCAAATGTTGAACAGTTTCTGAATATTTTTTTATAAATCTTATTTAAGTAATTTTCATCCAACGTAAACGTATGATATAGATGCATATACATGTGGGTCACGATATTGCTCTAATAAAGTTACAAAATTATACATATTTTACGTCAAAAAAATTGATTGAAAATTTTGTACCGCTGATGACACGAAAACTGCACAATTCTTAAGATTAATTTTAAGAAATTGCTGTAACGAAATAAGCTTTTCGGGCTAATCGACCACAAATATCAAAGGCACACCATAGTTACAAGAACTGGAAGGATGTCATTAACAGTTTAACATTGTTTAAAATCACATTTTCATTGTAATTTAATTTGAAAAAAGTATTTTTCTTATCACACTATCATTATGCATCCATGATCCAATTGTTGGACACTGGCATAACCTACGATGTTAGCATGACTGCTAGAAATTTTTTTCACTTTACCTAACCGTGCATTTCATGGGGTTTCAAGGGCGTTCCGGGGATGTTCTAGAGATGTTCCAGTGGGCTTCAGAAAGATTCCAGTGGTTTTCAATGGGTTTCAAGGGCGTTCCAGAGGTGTTCAAGAGGAATTCAGAGAGTTAAGGGGGCCCCAGGAGTATTTCAAGGCGTTCGAGGAGGCTCAGGAGCAACCCACGGGTTTTCAAGGAATTTCAGGGTCGTTCCATGAGTGTTCTTGGGGGTTGAATGGGTCCCATGGGTTTCCAGGAGAGTTTCAGAGGCCTTTAAGGGCGTACTTTTCTTCTGTCGTTTTCGCTTCTAATCAAATCTTTTCAGCCATTTTTGCATCTAGTCATGTTTGAAACGATTTCAGTCCACTAGAGCTCTCTTCAAATGTGCGATTCCTTGTCATTTAAATGAATTGTCACTAGCTCGGACTAGCTGGGCACAAAACACGAAAAACCCGAAAAAAAATCCGCCAGAGTGAAAAAATATCGGATGTCGGGTCAAAGTCGGGTCAAATTTTATCAAATGTTGGACCACTTTTGGACCACATCGGATAACTTGGTCTATTGTTGGTGCCCCACTTCATCTACTCAACCTCCTCTAAGTCCAAATTAAACGCCTCAAGACCGTCAACAAAAGCCTCGTCTTCAACAATTGGCGAGAACCGTCCAACATTAGGATGAGCTAGCTTAAGGAAGCGTTCAACATTTGGTTACAGACTTCCCATACAAATGTTCCATTTTCTCTTAGAAAATGGAATTTAAGGGAATCTAAATTCAATGGCAGTATAAGGGATAAGTAGATCTAGACGTTCACTGAATTCAACTAAAGTGGAATTATCACGGAAAAACAAACGAAAACCAAAATGCCGGTACTAACCGTTCAACAATTGGCGATTTACCCCTACTGCCACCTATTAATGTTTGTATTTGCAAAGCCTTAATTACAATATTTGTACTCATGTTTCATAACTGCCATCTACAATCTGCCAGGCCCATATATAAAAAGATCAAGCAATAGCATGGGGTTATCAAGCGTAGAAAGCTGACCAGGTACCCACTGAAAGCCCCTGGACCCCTTGAAACACTCTTGAGACTGCCTAAAACACCTTTCACACGCCTAGGATGCCATGAAACGCTCCTGAAAACCGATGAATCGCCCTGAGACCCCTGGAACCCCCGTCAAACCCCATGAGACCTCCTATAGCGCCCCTAAGACCTGCTGAAACGCTTGTGATCTCCAGCTACCACTCTGAAACCCACTGCGTCGATCTAAAACGCCCCTGAGTCCCTGGATTGTTTTTCGAATAAATTTCCGGAGGTAGGAATGCTGGAAAAATCCGGATGAATTCTCTGATAAACTTCCAGGAGAACTTCCGAAGAACATCTGGAAGAGTTCCCAAAACAACTTCGGGAATAATTTTCTCTTGAACTTCTGGAACCCAATGGAACTCCTAGAGGAACTTGGATGGAACTCCTACAGGGCTTTTCAGTGGAAATACTAAAGAAATTTGTAGCAAAATTCCTAAAAGTATTTCCGGTGGAAAGCTTAGAAGTATTCCTAGATGAACTTACGGTACAAGTATTTGGATAATGTGGGGTTCACGTGCGTGGGACTGTGTACTGATTTATGACTTGCTGGTGGCAAAAAAAAGTATGTTTACTTATGTTCTAGTCTACATTGAGGACGAAACTGAATAAATAAATAAACAAATCCCACTCTTCCAAGATTTTTTTCTGAGATTCCCAAAAAGGTTTGATCTTTTCTTCCAGCCAATCTTTCCGGGACTCCAGAGATTCTCTGGAGATTTCTTAAGGAATCCCGAATGGCCTTCCTCCAGAAATCTTTCCCCAGATATTCCCGTTTAAGGAGTTCCTTACATTGTGTTTTTCCAAGAATTCCTCACGAATTTAATTCTGAGATTACACCAGGATTTCCTTCTGGGTTTCTTCCAGGAATAACACCAGAAATTTCTTCCCGGATTCCCCAGAATTTCTTTCCTGAATTCCGGAATTCCACCAGAAACTCCTTCCAAAATTGCTTACGGCATTCCATCTGCACTCCTCCAGGAATTTCATGCGAGATTCCCTCAGGAATTCCTTCTGAGATCTCTTCAAGAAATTCTTTTAAAAAATCCAGCCAGTAAATTCACAGCTACTTATTCAGCTTGATCAACCATGCTGTGGATGTCTGTCCAAGTAATATTTTTGGACAGAAAGACTACAAGAGGCTTTCAATATCATCATAAAACCAAAATAAAAGGTATAAGGTTTTATAACGTTTCTCAAAACCGCTACAAGACTAATTGGTCATCAAAATGTTACCTGGATGGGTCTCTTTCCAGGGACGGCCCGGAAATTCACTTGACTCCTTGACTTGAGCATCTTCCTGACAGCCAAATGATATGTAAAATAGATCAATTGGCACAGACAGTTCCCAGTTAATAACTGTGAAAGTGCTCATAGAAGGTTCAACTTTTTTGTTCATCAACCTCCTGTGGCATATTCCAGCTCACTCATCCCTTACATTAACCTAACCGAAGACACCGATCCGCAAATCGATTTTCGCTTCCCAAATAGCCTCCAGTCAAGCTGAACCGAAGCTAATCGATGTCCTTTTACTCCCACCTACTTCACCATCCACACGCCCATGCACCCGCCCACCGCGTTTTTCTTTTTCCTACCTAAATGTTTTGGCAACAGAATCGCATTCCCTTTTACCAAGGTGCCAACCTGCTGAATCACTTTATCTGATTGCTCTTCTCTCTCTGTGTGTGCTGTGTGTGCTGCTGCAAAAGTCTACCATATCGCCGCATCGCAGTTGGCTTTGGGTGTGCGAGGATGGGAGGAACTATTCAAGTGGAAAAAAGTTTTTATCTCCCAGTCAGTGACGACCAGCAAACGTTCACTTGTTGACTGAGCTTTGGGCTGCTGGGTCCCAGCACCCTTCTGCCTGTGCTTGGTTAGCCTCTGGCCCCTTCATCTATGTCTAATAGAATTCAACGTTAACAGATTAGGGTATGGTTGATTTTTTTTAAAAGTAAAACACGTTTTGTTAGATGTTTTAGATTTCATACAAAATGTTCAAGGACTTCAGATGCTTACTCGCGAAGACCACAATTTTTGTAGTCGTACACTACCCGCCATCAATATGGAATCGCATCGTCTAGTATTGCAGCACCCCCAGAAAGTTTGGCATCACCTGAAAACCTTATGATTTACTAAGGCCGATGCAAATATTATTTTTCTTTTATGTCCGAGACCTCTCATCAGGTACGAGGGGGGGGGGACAAAAATAAATAAGGAACAAACGAAAAAAAACTATTGAAAAATTGGAATTTTTACCAACTATTGAAAAAATATTTTTCAACTATTGAAAAATAGTTGCTTGTAAAAAAATTGTCTATTGAAAATGGAGTCATGAGACGCCATGTTTTTTTTTTCGCCCCTTCCATGTTTTTTTTTTCGCCCCTTCAATATTTTGAGATTTTTGAAGGGGGGGGTGACATAAAACAAATTAAATATTTGCATCGGCCTAAACTATATCTCAAAAACCGAATTCTCTGCAAAGTTTAGATCTTCAGCAAAGTTGTTCAGCGGGTTTATGATCCTCCAATGCTGGAGCGTTTGATACGTGATTCTGCCGCTATGTGGATTTATGGATGCTTCCTAGAGATACATCAGAGAACCATCCCAAAGATCCTTCAGGGATTCCCATATGAAGTCCTTCAAAGAATAATATGAGAGTTCCTTCAGGTTCAGGGATTCCTTCTGAAGACCCTTCAGAAATTCGCACAGGAGTTACTTTAGGAACTATTCCAGGAGATTCCTTCAGGAGATCCTTCGAAAATTCCTCTAGAATTAGAAGGGATTTCTTTTGAGATTCTTTCGGAATCGCTCAAGGAGATCCTTCAGAGGTTACTCCGACAGTTTCATCAAAGTTTCAAAGGAAATTTTTCAAAGATTCTTTCAGGAGTTCTATCAAGGATTGCTCCAGCAGTTCCTTCGGTAATTTCTCCAGGAGTTCGTTCAGGGATTTCCCTAATAGCTCCAGGAGGGATGCCTCGAGGTGTTAATTAGGAATTCCTTCAGAAGATCCCTAAGCTATTTCAACAAAAGTTCGTTCGGGTATCGTTTCTGAAGTCCCTTCAGAGATTTTTTCAGAAGGATTCATAAATGCATCCGGGAGCTCCATCAAAAATTCCGTAAGAAGTTTCTTCAGAAATTCCTGCAGGAGTTCTTGAAAAAAACAGTCTATGAGCTTCTGCAGGGATTCATTCTGAAGTTTCTTTATAAATTCCTACAGGAGTTCTTTCAGAAATTGGTCCAGGAGTTCCATCTCAGATTTCTCCAGGAGTTTCAGGGATTTAGGGATGTTTCTTCAGAGATTCCTCCTGAATTTGTACAGGAATTCCTACGGAAATTCCTTCAGAAATCTCTTCAGGAGTTCCTTCAGGGAATATTATATGAGAATCCGAGGATACCTTAAGTAGAATTCAAAGACTTCCCCAGAAAATTATTCAGAGATTCCCATGTAAGATTTCTTTCTAAGATTACTTCAGGTATCCTTAGGGGATTACTTGTAAAGTTCTTTTAGGGATTCTTCCAGGAGTTCTTCCATAGATCGCTCCTGGGGTTCTTTCAGGTTGTAGATTGAGATCGAGATTTTTCCAGGAGGACTCATGGATGCCTCCATGAGTTACATAAGAGATTTCTCCAGAAGCTCATTCAGTATATTCTACAGAAGTTCCTTCAGGGAATCTTGGAGGGGTTCCTTCAAAAATTTCCTTAGGATTATAATTAGGCATATCTCCTGGATATACTTGAGGGATCCTTCATGGAATTTCTATAAGAATTCATCCTGGATTTTCTTCTGGAATTTCTCCAGGAGTTTATTAGGGGATACCTCTCGAAAAGATTCCCTTTGAGAGATTCCGCTGAAAATCCTTCGAGGATTCCTCCTGGAATTCCTTCGGAGATTCCTACCGGATTTTTTTCAGGAGTTCCTTATAGAATTCCTGCAGGGATTTCTCCTGTTATTCCTTCGGGGATTTCTCCTGGACTTCCTTCAAAGGTTCCCCTGGAGTTCCTTATAGGGTTCATCCTGGATTTCCTTCGAGAATTTCTCCTTAAATATCTTCGAAGATTCTTCCTAGAATTCTATCGCCTGGAATTCTTACAGGAATTCTTCTGAGATTTCCTTTGGGAATTCTTCCTAGATTTTTTTTTGAAGTTTTCTCCTAGGCTTCCACCGAGAATTCTTCCTGAAATTCTTTCGGAGATTTATCCTGATATTCTGTCGTTGATTTCTCCTGAAATTCCTTCGTGGTTTCCGGTGGATTATCGGTCGTGGATTAATTCTGTAACTCTTTCGCGGCTTCATTCTGGAATTCCTTTGTTGATTCCTCTTAGAATTTCTTCGGAGATTCCTCTGATAATAACTTCGGGGATTCCTCATGGAATTCCTCCGGGGATTTCTCCAGGACTTCCTTCGGGGATTCTTTTTGAAATTCCTTCGAGGTTTCCACCTGGAATTTCTTCGATGATTTCTTTAAGAATTCCTACGGAGATTGCTCCTTGATTTCTTCCAGGGATTCCTCATGGCATTCCTCCAGGAGTCATTCTGGAATTTTTTCGGGGATTTCTCCTAGAGTTTCTTCGGACATTTCTCCTGAACTTCCTATGAGGTTTCCTCTTGGAATTCCTTCGGGGTTTTCTCTTGAAAATCTGTCGATTATTCCGTTTGGAATTTGGGATTCCTGCGGGGATTTCTCTTGTAATTTGGATTTCTCTTGAAACTCCTTCAGGAAATCCTTTTGGAATTTCGTCGGGTATTCTTTCTGGACTTCCTTCAGGGATTCCTTCAGAGTTTCCTCCGGAGGTTCCTCCTTGAATTCTTTCGGAGATGTTTTGTGGAATTCCTTCGGGGAGTCTTCCTAGAGTTCCTTTGGGAATTTCTCCTGGAATTATTTCGGGCATTGCTCCTGGAGTTCTTTCAAAAATTCCTGCTGAACTTTCTTCAAGGATTCCTCCTGAAATTTCTTCGGGGTTTCCTCCCGATATTCCGTCGAGGATTCCTCCTGAAATTTCTACGGGAACTCCTCCTGCAATTACTTCGGAGATTCCTCCTGGATTTTCCTGGAAGTTTCCTGTTGAAATTCTTGTTGTGATTCCTCTTCGAAATTCTTCGGAGACTCCTCCAGAAATTTCTCATGGAATTCCTCCGGGGATTCCACTTAGAACTTCTACGGGGTTTCCTACTGAAGTTCCTTGGGATAATTTCATCTGGAATTCCTTCAGTGATTTCTCCAAGAATTACCTCACGAATTTCTTCTGGAACTCTCTCAGAGATACCCTCTGGATATTTTTCGTTGATCCCTTCTAGAGATGCTTAGGGGATTCTTCCTCGAATTCCCTTAGAAATTTCCACTGGAATTCTTTCGGGGAGTCCTGCTGGAATTTCTTTGTGGATAATTGCTGGAATTCCATTATGATTCTCGCAGGAATTTTTCGGAATTTGCTCTTGAAATACCCGTGAAGATTCCTCCTGAGATGCCTTTGGGGATTCGCCCTAAAATTTCTTCGAAGATTCATGTTCAATTTCATCCAGGAGTTCCTCATGGAATTTTTTCGAGGATTCCTCTAGGTGTTTTTTATGGTTCTTCCTAGAAATCTTTCGAGGATTCCATCACGAATTGCTTTGATAATTCTTTCTGGAATTTCTTTGGGGATTACTCCTGGACTTCCTTCATGGATTCCTCCTGAAATTCTTTAGGGGATTCCTTTTGATATTCCATCATGGATTCCTCCGGGAATTCCTTCGGGGTATCCTCTTAGAGTTCCTTCGGGGATTTATCTTGAAATTCCTTCGTGGATTGCTGCTAGACTTTCGTCAAAGTTTCCTCCAGAAGTTTCTTTTGGTATTGCTCCTGATATTCCGTCGGGGATACCTCCTAAAATTTACACGGTAACTCCTCCTGGAATAACTTTGAAGTTTCCTCTTGGAGTTTCTGTGGTGATTTCCTGTTTATTTTTTTCGAAGATTTCTCCTGGAATTCCCCTAATTCTCCATGGAATTCCTCTAGGATTCCTCCTGAAATTCCTTCGGGGATTCCTTCTTGAATTTATTCCGTGAATTCTCCTAGAATTCCTTCGGAAATTCTTTCTAGAATTCGTGGATTCTTCCTAGAGTTCCTTCTTGAATTCTTCGGGGATTCTTTCAGACTTCCTATGGGGATTCCTCTTGGAATTCCTTCGGGGTTTCCTCTTGAAAAACCTGAGGATTCCGCTCAGAATACCTTCGAAAATTTCTCCCGAATTTCTTTCGGTGGCTCCTTCTGGGATTTCTGCAAAAGCTACTGCTTTAATTCCTTGGGAGATTCCTCCTAGACTTCCTTCGTTGATTCCTTGAGGAATTCCTGTGAGGATTCCTCTTAGAATTCCTTCTGGGATTCTTCCCAGAATTGCTTCGGGGATTCCACCTAGAATTCTCTTGGGGATTTTTTTCTGGAATTCCTCCAGAAATACCTCTAAAGTAATTTTCGCTGAATCCTCTGAGAAATACTTTGGGGATTCTTTCTCGAATTCTCTTGGAAACCGGCCAAAAATGGGCCGCACGTCGCCGCCGAGCAAAATATAGTCGGCAAACAGGTCTAGGTGGTCAAAATAATTAGATAAACCATGTCAAAGTATTTCGTTTTAAATGCACACTGGCGGCACATAGCGGTGGAATTACGCACTAAACTTACCACCATTTGATAGCCAAAGACCTTTTGATCAACTTTGTTGAAGACACGCACATTCTTGGTGGTTAGAATCATGAGATAAAGCATGTCAAATACTTCGTTTAAAATGCACACTTGAGCCACATAGCGGCGGAATTAGGTACTTAATTTTCCATTATTTGATAGCCATATACCTTCTGATCAACATTGCTGAAGACGCGAACATTCTAGTGGTCAGAATCATGAGATACCATGTCAAAGTACTTTGTTTTAAATGCACACTAGCGCCACACAGGTCTACTTGACCTTCTGCCCAACTTTGCTGAAGGTATGAACTTTCTGTGGTCAGAATCATGAGATAAACTATGTCAAAGTTCTTCATTGTATATGCACACTGGCACCACATAGCGGCGGAATTACACACCAAACTTACCAACAAATAATGGCCATAAAACTTCTGATCAACTTTGCTGAAAACACGAACTTTCTAGGAGGTCAGAATCTAGAGATAAACCATGTCAAAGTTCTTCATTGTTTATGCACACTGGCGCCACATAGCGGCGGAATTACGCACTAAACTTACCACCATTTGATAGCAATAGACCTTCTGACCAACTTTGCTGAAGACACGAACTTTCTAGGAGGTCAGAATCATGAGATAAACCATGTCAAAGTTCTTCATTGTATATGCACACTGGCGCCACATAGCGGCGGAATCACGTACCAAACGTTTCACCATTTGAGGGTCATAAACCTGCTGAACAACTTTGCTGAAGGTCTAAACTTTGCAGAGGATACGGTTTTTGAGATATAGTTTAGTAAATCGTGAGGTTTTCAGGTGATGCCAAACTTTCTGGGGTAGCTGCAATATTCAATTGGGGTGTTGCAATACTAGACGATGTGATTCCATATTTATGGCGGGTAGTGTATATCATCTGTCAGCAGGTTATTATTATAATTTTTTTAAATTCTATTCGCATTTCAAAAATTATTCCACACCCTATTACGCAGCATCGAAAAAAGAAGCGGAATTAGTGTGGTGCATGCATGAAAGGTTTCTCGGAGGTGCCACGCCACCATCACCCATCACTGGGTTAGGATGAGGAGGAAGCTTGGGGAAATTTGCTGGAAAATGCCCGTGTCAGTTCGGTTGACCTGTTGCTGATTTGTATCTGCATAATTAATGGAGCTTGAAGTTTTCTCTCGCTATGTCTCGGTGTCTCCCTCTTGTTCTATCTCACTATGTGTCCGAAATTCTTTTGTGCGGCCGGCGTGGCGGCCGGGGGATGATTGTGTTGTGTACGTATGAATGAATGAAAAATGGTTAAGAGGGAAATGGTCGCCCTCCGTCCCGCTACTAGTCTGAGGTAGGAAGATTGCAGACAAACGGATTTTAACCAAGACCGGGAAGAAAAGTTGGGCCGGGATACTCGTCAAATCAAAATTTTCCAAGACATATTCAAAGTTTGTTCACCATGCCGCCGACTGACGACTATACGGTGAATGGTAAAGTGATTTGGGACTTTCTTCGTTGAAAGAGCTTTCAGTATGATTAATGTTCTGCTATTTGGGTTTTGTCTGGCTGGGTTTCTCTCAACTTGGCTTTCGTGATTCAAGTAGTGGGTGAAATGGGTGTAGGATTTGAATTTGGCATTTAAATTTGATGGAGGAAAGATGAAGGCCAGTTGTAGAATTCATTCATAATGTCATAAATAAAATAAAAACTCAAAACTTCACTTTTATACAAATTTTTCATGTCAGACTCAGGACGAATCCTGACCAGGATTCAGAACGAATGCCGAGTAAAATTCAGGATGAATCCTGAGCAGGAATAAGGAAGAATCCTGATCAAAATTCACGTCCAATCCTGAGCAGGATTCAAGACGAATCCTGAGCAGGGTTCAGGACGAATCCTGGGCAGTAATAAGGGCGAACTCCGGGTAGATTTCTGGTCGAATCCTAACCAGGATTCAGGGCGAGTCCAAACCAGGATTCAGGGCGAATCCTGGGCAGGATTCAGAGCAAATTCCGAGGAGAGTTCTGAACGAATCCTGACCAGGATCCAGGACGAATCCTGAGCAGGATTCAGGACGAATCCTGAGCAGGATTCAGGACGAATCCTGAGCAGGATTCAGGACGAATCCTGAGCAGGATTCAGGACGAATCCTGAGCAGGATTCAGGACGAATCCTGAGCAGGATTCAGGACGAATCCTGAGCAGGATTCAGGACGAATCCTGAGCAGGATTCAGGACGAATCCTGAGCAGGATTCAGGACGAATCCTGAGAAGGATTCAGGACGAATCCTGAGCAGGATTCAGGACGAATCCTGAGCAGGATTCTGGACGAATCCTGAGCAAGATTCAGGACGAATCCTGAGCAGGATTCAGGACGAATCCTGAGCAGGACTCAGGACGAATCCTGAGCAGGATTCAGGACGAATCCTGAGCAGGATTCAGGACGAATCCTGAGCAGGATTCAGGACGAATCCTGAGCAGGATTCAGGACGAATCCTGAGCAGGATTCTGGACGAATCCTGAGCAAGATTCAGGACGAATCCTGAGCAGGATTCAGGACGAATCCTGAGCAGGATTCAGGACGAATCCTGAGCAGGATTCAGGACGAATCCTGAGCAGGATTCAGGACGAATCCTGAGCAGGATTCAGGACGAATCCTGAGCAGGATTCAGGACGAATCCTGAGCAGGATTCAGGACGAATCCTGAGCAGGATTCAGGACGAATCCTGAGCAGGATTCAGGACGAATCCTGAGCAGGATTCAGGACGAATCCTGAGCAGGATTCAGGACGAATCCTGAGCAGGATTCAGGACGAATCCTGAGCAGCACTCAGGACGAATCCTGAGCAGGATTCAGGACGAATCCTGAGCAGGATTCAGGACGAATCCTGAGCAGGATTCAGGACGAATCCTGAGCAGGATTCTGGACGAATCCTGAGCAAGATTCAGGACGAATCCTGAGCAGGATTCAGGACGAATCCTGAGCAGGATTCAGGACGAATCCTGAGCAGGATTCAGGACGAATCCTGAGCAGGATTCAGGACGAATCCTGAGCAGAATTCAGGACGAATCCTGAGCAGGATTCTGGACGAATCCTGAGCAAGATTCAGGACGAATCCTGAGCAGGATTCAGGACGAATCCTGAGCAGGATTCAGGACGAATCCTGAGCAGGATTCAGGACGAATCCTGAGCAGGATTCAGGACGAATCCTGAGCAGGATTCAGGACGAATCCTGAGCAGGATTCAGGACGAATCCTGAGCAGGATTCAGGACGAATCCTGAGCAGGATTCAGGACGAATCCTGAGCAGGATTCAGGACGAATCCTGAGCAGCACTCAGGACGAATCCTGAGAAGGATTCAGGACGAATCCTGAGCAGGATTCAGGACGAATCCTGAGCAGGATTCAGGACGAATCCTGAGCAGCACTCAGGACGAATCCTGAGAAGGATTCAGGACGAATCCTGAGCAGGATTCAGGACGAATCCTGAGCAGGATTCAGGACGAATCCTGAGCAGGATTCAGGACGAATCCTGAGCAGGATTCAGGACGAATCCTGAGCAGGATTCAGGACGAATCCTGAGCAGGATTCAGGACGAATCCTGAGCAGGATTCTGGACGAATCCTGAGCAGGATTCAGGACGAATCCTGAGCAGGATTCAGGACGAATCCTGAGCAGGATTCTGGACGAATCATGAGCAGGATTCAGGACGAATCCTGAGCAGGATTCAGGACGAATCCTGAGCAGGATTCAGGACGAATCCTGAGCAGGATTCAGGACGAATCCTGAGCAGGATTCAGGACGAATCCTGAGCAGGATTCAGGACGAATCCTGAGCAGGATTCAGGACGAATCCTGAGCAGGATTCAGGACGAATCCTGAGCAGGATTCAGGACGAATCCTGAGCAGGATTCAGGACGAATCCTAAGCAGGATTCAGGACGAATCCTGAGCAGGATTCAGGATGAATCCTGAGCAGGATTCTGGACGAATCCTGAGCAGGATTCAGGACGAATCCTGAGCAGGATTCAGGACGAATCCTGAGCAGGATTCAGGACGAATCCTGAGCAGGATTCAGGACGAATCCTGAGCAGGATTCAGGACGAATCCTGAGCAGGATTCAGGACGAATCCTGAGCAGGATTCAGGATGAATCATGAGCAGGATTCAGGACGAATCCTGAGCAGGATTCAGGACGAATCCAGAGCAGGATTCAGGACGAATCCTGAGCAGGATTCAGGACGAATCCTGAGCAGCACTCAGGACGAATCCTGAGCAGGATTCAGGACGAATCCTGAGCAGGATTCTGGACGAATCCTGAGCAGGATTCAGGACGAATCCTGAGCAGGATTATGGACGAATCCTGAGCAGGATTCAGGACGAATCCTACGCAGGATTCAGGACGAATCCTGAGCAGGATTCAGGACGAATCCTGACCAGGATTCAGGACGAATCCTGACCAGGATTCAGGACGAATCCTGACCAGGATTCAGGACAAACCCTGAGCAGGATTCAGGATGAATCCTGAGCAGGATTCAGGACGAATCCAGAGCAGGATTCAGGACGAATTATGACCAGGATTCAGGACGAATTCGGTGCAAAATTCAAGAAGGACGAATCCTGAGCAGGATACAGGACGAATCCTGAGCAGGATTCAGGACGAATCCTGAGCAGGATTCAGGACGAATCCTGAGCAGCACTCAGGACGAATCCTGAGCAGGATTCAGGACGAATCCTGAGCAGGATTCTGGACGAATCCTGAGCAGGATTCAGGACGAATCCTGAGCAGGATTATGGACGAATCCTGAGCAGGATTCAGGACGAATCCTACGCAGGATTCAGGACGAATCCTGAGCAGGATTCAGGACGAATCCTGACCAGGATTCAGGACGAATCCTGACCAGGATTCAGGACGAATCCTGACCAGGATTCAGGACAAACCCTGAGCAGGATTCAGGATGAATCCTGAGCAGGATTCAGGACGAATCCAGAGCAGGATTCAGGACGAATTATGACCAGGATTCAGGACGAATTCGGTGCAAAATTCAAGAAGGACGAATCCTGAGCAGGACACAGGACGAATCCTGAGCAGGATTCAGGACGAATCCTGAGCAGGATTCAGGACGAATCCTGAGCAGGATTCAGGACGAATCCTGACCAGGATTCAGGACGAATCCTGACCAGGATTCAGGACGAATCCTGACCAGGATTCAGGACGAATCCTGACCAGGATTCAGGACGAATCCTGACCAGGATTCAGGACGAATCCTGACCAGGATTCAGGACAAACCCTGAGCAGGATTCAGGATGAATCCTGAGCAGGATTCAGGACGAATCCTGAGCAGGATTCAGGACGAATCCTGAGCAGGATTCAGGACGAATCCTGAGCAGGATTCAGGACGAATCCTGAGCAGGATTCAGGACGAATCCTGAGCAGGATTCAGGACGAATCCTGAGCAGGATTCAGGACGAATCCTGAGCAGGATTCAGGACGAATCCTGAGCAGGATTCAGGACGAATCCTGAGCAGGATTCAGGACGAATCCTGAGCAGGATTCAGGACGAATCCTGAGCAGGATTCAGGACGAATCCTGAGCAGGATTCAGGACGAATCCTGAGCAGGATTCAGGACGAATCCTGAGCAGGATTCAGGACGAATCCTGAGCAGGATTCTGGACGAATCATGAGCAGGATTCTGGACGAATCCTGAGCAGGATTCTGGACGAATCCTGAGCAGGATTCAGGACGAATCCTGAGCAGGATTATGGACGAATCCTGAGCAGGATTCAGGACGAATCCTACGCAGGATTCAGGACGAATCCTGAGCAGGATTCAGGACGAATCCTGACCAGGATTCAGGACGAATCCTGACCAGGATTCAGGACGAATCCTGACCAGGATTCAGGACAAACCCTGAGCAGGATTCAGGATGAATCCTGAGCAGGATTCAGGACGAATCCAGAGCAGGATTCAGGACGAATTATGACCAGGATTCAGGACGAATTCGGTGCAAAATTCAAGAAGGACGAATCCTGAGCAGGATACAGGACGAATCCTGAGCAGGATTCAGGACGAATCCTGAGCAGGATTCAGGACGAATCCTGAGCAGGATTCAGGACGAATCCTGACCAGGATTCAGGACGAATCCTGACCAGGATTCAGGACGAATCCTGACCAGGATTCAGGACGAATCCTGACCAGGATTCAGGACAAACCCTGAGCAGGATTCAGGATGAATCCTGAGCAGGATTCAGGACGAATCCTGAGCAGGATTCAGGACGAATCCTGAGCAGGATTCAGGACGAATCCTGAGCAGGATTCAGGACGAATCCTGAGCAGGATTCAGGACGAATCCTGAGCAGGATTCAGGACGAATCCTGAGCAGGATTCAGGACGAATCCTGAGCAGGATTCAGGACGAATCCTGAGCAGGATTCAGGACGAATCCTGAGCAGGATTCAGGACGAATCCTGAGCAGGATTCAGGACGAATCCTGAGCAGGATTCAGGACGAATCCTGAGCAGGATTCAGGACGAATCCTGAGCAGGATTCAGGACGAATCCTGTGCAGGATTCAGGACGAATCCTGAGCAGGATTCAGGACGAATCCTGAGCAGGATTCTGGACGAATCATGAGCAGGATTCTGGACGAATCCTGAGCAGGATTCTGGACGAATCCTGAGCAGGATTCTGGACGAATCCTGACCAGGATTCTGGACGAATCCTGAGCAGGATTCTGGACGAATCCTGAGCAGGATTCAGGACGAATCCTGAGCAGGATTCATGACGTATCTTGAGCAGGATTGAGGACGAATTCTGAGCAGGATTATGGACGAATCCTGAGCAGAATTCAGGACGAATCCTGAGCAGGATTCAGGACGAATCCTGAGCAGGATTCAGGACGAATCCTGAGCAGGATTCAGGACGAATCCTGAGCAGGATTCAGGACGAATCCTGAGCAGGATTCAGAACGAATCCTACGCAGGATTCAGGACGAAGCCTGAGCAGCATTCAGGACGAATCCTGAGCAGGATTCAGGACGAATCCTGAGCAGGATTCAGGACGAATCCTGAGCAGGATTCAGGACGAATCCTGAGCAGGATTCTGGACGAATCCTGAGCAGGATTCAGGACGAATCCTGAGCAGGATTCAGGACGAATCCTGAGCAGGATTCTGGACGAATCCTGAGCAGGATTCTGGACGAATCCTGAGCAGGATTCTGGACGAATCCTGAGCAGGATTCAGGACGAATCCTGAGCAGGATTCAGGACGAATCCTGAGCAGGATTCTGGACGAATCATGAGCACTATTCTGGACGAATCCTGAGCAGGATTCAGGACGAATCCTGAGCAGGATTCAGGACGAATCCTGAGCAGGATTCAGGACGAATCCTGAGCAGGATTCAGGACGAATCCTGAGCAGGATTCAGGACGAATCCTGAGCAGGATTCAGGACGAATCCTGAGCAGGATTCTGGACGAATCATGAGCAGGATTCAGGACGAATCCTGAGCAGGATTCTGGACGAATCCTGAGCAGGATTCAGGACGAACCCTGAGCAGGGTTCAGGACGAATTCTGAGCAGGATTCAGGACGAATTCTGAGCAGGATTCAGGACGAATCCTGAGCAGGATTCATGACGTATCTTGAGCAGGATTGTGGACGAATCCTGAGCAGGATTCAGGACGAATCCTGAGCAGGATTCAGGACGAATCCTGAGCAGGATTCAGGACGAATCCTGAGCAGGATTCAGGATGAATCCTGAGCAGGATTCAGGACGAATCCTGAGCAGGATTCAGGACGAATCCTGAGCAGGATTCAGGACGAATCCTGAGCAGGATTCAGGACGAATCCTGAGCAGGATTCAGGACGAATCCTGAGCAGGATGCGGGGCGAATCCTGAGCAGGATCTAGGACGAATCCTGAGCAGGATTCAGAAGGAATCCTGAGCAGGATTCAGGACGAATCCTGAGCAGGATTCAGGACGAATCCAGAGCAGGATTCAGGACGAATCCTGAGCAGGATTCAGGACGAATCCTGAGCAGGATTCAGGATGAATCCTGAGCAGGATTCAGGACGAATCCTGAGCAGGATTCAGGACGAATCCTGAGCAGGATTCAGGACGAATCCTGAGCAGGATTCAGGACGAATCCTGAGCAGGATTCAGGACGAATCCTGAGCAGGATTCAGGACGAATCCTGAGCAGGATTCAGGACGAATCCTGAGCAGGATTCTGGACGAATCCTGAGCAGGATTCTGGACGAATCCTGAGCAGGATTCTGGACGAATCCTGAGCAGGATTCTGGACGAATCCTGAGCAGGATTCTGGACGAATCCTGAGCAGGATTCTGGACGAATCCTGAGCAGGATTCTGGACGAATCCTGAGCAGGATTCAGGACGAATCCTGAGCAGGATTCAGGACGAATCCTGAGCAGGATTCAGGACGAATCCTGAGCAGGATTCAGGACGAATCCTGAGCAGGATTCAGGACGAATCCTGAGCAGGATTCAGGACGAATCCTGAGCAGGATTCAGGACGAATCCTGAGCAGGATTCAGGACGAATCCTGAGCAGGATTCAGGACGAATCCTGAGCAGGATTCAGGACGAATCCTGAGCAGGATTCAGGACGAATCCTGAGCAGGATTCAGGACGAATCCTGAGCAGGATTCAGGACGAATCCTGAGCAGGATTCAGGACGAATCCTGAGCAGGATTCAGGACGAATCCTGAGCAGGATGCGGGACGAATCCTGAGCAGGATCTAGGACGAATCTTGAGCAGGATTCAGAAGGAATCCTGAGCAGGATTCAGGACGAATCCTGAGCAGGATTCAGGACGAATCCTGAGCAGGATTCAGGACGAATCCTGAGCAGGATTCAGGACGAATCCTGAGCAGGATTCAGAACGAATCCTGAGCAGGATTCAGGATGAATCCTGAGCAGGATTCAGGATGAATCCTGAGCAGGATTCAGGACGAATCCTGAGCAGGATTCAGGACGAATCCTGAGCAGGATTCAGGACGAATCCTGAGCAGGATTCAGGACGAATCCTGAGCAGGATTCAGGACGAATCCTGAGCAGGATTCAGGACGAATCCTGAGCAGGATTCAGGACGAATCCTGAGCAGGATTCAGGACGAATCCTGAGCAGGATTCAGGACGAATCCTGAGCAGGATTCAGGACGAATCCTGAGCAGGATTCAGGACGAATCCTGAGCAGGATTCAGGACGAATCCTGAGCAGGATTCAGGACGAATCCTGAGCAGGATTCAGGACGAATCCTGAGCAGGATTCAGGACGAATCCTGAGCAGGATTCAGGACGAATCCTGAGCAGGATTCAGGACGAATCCTGAGCAGGATTCAGGACGAATCCTGAGCAGGATTCAGGACGAATCCTGAGCAGGATTCAGGACGAATCCTGAGCAGGATTCAGGACGAATCCTGAGCAGGATTCAGGACGAATCCTGAGCAGGATTCAGGACGAATCCTGAGCAGGATTCAGGACGAATCCTGAGCAGGATTCTGGACGAATCATGAGCAGGATTCTGGACGAATCCTGAGCAGGATTATGGACGAATCCTGAGCAGGATTCAGAACGAATCCTACGCAGGATTCAGGACGAATCCTGAGCAGGATTCAGGACGAATCCTGAGCAGGATTCAGGACGAATCCTGAGCAGGATTCAGGACGAATCCTGAGCAGGATTCAGGACGAATCCTGAGCAGGATTCAGGACGAATCCTGAGCAGGATTCAGGACGAATCCTGAGCAGGATTCTGGACGAATCATGAGCAGGATTCTGGACGAATCCTGAGCAGGATTCTGAACGAATCCTGAGCAGGATTCGTTCAGAATCCTGAGCAGGATTCTGGACGAATCCTGAGCAGGATTCTGGACGAATCCTGACCAGGATTCTGGACGAATCCTGAGCAGGATTCTGGACGAATCCTGAGCAGGATTCAGGACGAATCCTGAGCAGGATTCATGACGTATCTTGAGCAGGATTGAGGACGAATTCTGAGCAGGATTATGGACGAATCCTGAGCAGAATTCAGGACGAATCCTGAGCAGGATTCAGGACGAATCCTTAGCAGGATTCAGGACGAATCCTGAGCAGGATTCAGGACGAATCCTGAGCAGGATTCAGGACGAATCCTGAGCAGGATTCAGAACGAATCCTACGCAGGATTCAGGACGAAGCCTGAGCAGCATTCAGGACGAATCCTGAGCAGGATTCAGGACGAATCCTGAGCAGGATTCAGGACGAATCCTGAGCAGGATTCTGGACGAATCCTGAGCAGGATTCAGGACGAATCCTGAGCAGGATTCAGGACGAATCCTGAGCAGGATTCTGGACGAATCATGAGCAGGATTCAGGACGAATCCTGAGCAGGATTCTGGACGAATCCTGAGCAGGATTCAGGACGAACCCTGAGCAGGGTTCAGGACGAATTCTGAGCAGGATTCAGGACGAATCCTGAGCAGGATTCATGACGTATCTTGAGCAGGATTGAGGACGAATTCTGAGCAGGATTATGGACGAATCCTGAGCAGGATTCAGGACGAATCCTGAGCAGGATTCAGGACGAATCCTGAGCAGGATTCAGGACGAATCCTGAGCAGGATTCAGGACGAATCCTGAGCAGGATTCTGGACGAATCCTGAGCAGGATTCAGGACGAATCCTGAGCAGGATTCAGGACGAATCCTGAGCAGGATTCAGGACGAATCCTGAGCAGGATTCAGGACGAATCCTGAGCAGGATTCAGGACGAATCCTGAGCAGGATTCAGGACGAATCCTGAGCAGGATTCAGGACGAATCCTGAGCAGGATTCAGGACGAATCCTGAGCAGGATTCAGGACGAATCCTGAGCAGGATTCAGGACGAATCCTGAGCAGGATTCAGGACGAATCCTGAGCAGGATTCAGGACGAATCCTGAGCAGGATTCAGGACTAATCCTGAGCAGGATTCAGGACGAATCCTGAGCAGCATTCAGGACGAATCCTGAGCAGGGTTCAGGACGAATCCTGAGCAGGGTTCAGGACGAATCCTGAGCAGGATTCAGGACGAATCCTGAGCAGGATTCAGGACGAATCCTGAGCAGGATTCAGGACGAATCCTGAGCAGGATTCAGGACGAATCCTGAGCAGGATTCAGGACGAATCCTGAGCAGGATTCAGGACGAATCCTGAGCAGGATTCAGGACGAATCCTGAGCAGGATTCAGGACGAATCCTGAGCAGGATTCAGGACGAATCCTGAGCAGGATTCAGGACGAATCCTGAGCAGGATTCAGGACGAATCCTGAGCAGGATTCAGGACGAATCCTGAGCAGGATTCAGGACGAATCCTGAGCAGGATTCAGGACGAATCCTGAGCAGGATTCAGGACGAATCCTGAGCAGGATTCAGGACGAATCCTGAGCAGGATTCAGGACGAATCCTGAGCAGGATTCAGGACGAATCCTGAGCAGGATTCAGGACGAATCCTGAGCAGGATTAAGGACGAATCCTGAGCAGGATTCAGGACGAATCCTGAGCAGGATTCAGGACGAATCCTGAGCAGGATTCAGGACGAATCCTGAGCAGGATTCAGGACGAATCCTGAGCAGGATTCAGGACGAATCCTGAGCAGGATTCAGGACGAATCCTGAGCAGGATTCAGGACGAATCCTGAGCAGGATTTTGGACGAATCCTGAGCAGGATTCTGGACGAATCATGAGCAGGATTCTGGACGAATCCTGAGCAGGATTCTGGACGAATCCTGAGCAGGATTCAGGACGAATTCTGAGCATGATTCAGGACAAATCCTGAGCAGGATTCAGGACGAATCCTGAGCAGGATTCAGGACGAATCCTGAGCAGGATTCAGGACGAATCCTGAATCGGATTCAGGACGAATCCTGAGCAGGATTTAGGACGAATCCTGAGCAGGATTCAGAACGAATCCTGAGCAGGATTCAGGACGAATCCTGAGCAGGATTCAGGACGAATCCTGAGCAGGATTCAGGACGAATCCTGAGCAGGATTCTGGACGAATCCTGAGCAGGATTCTGGACGAATCCTGAGCAGGATTCTGGACGAATCCTGAGCAGGATTCAGGACGAATCCTGAGCAGGATTCAGGACGAATCCTGAGCAGGATTTAGGACGAATTCTGAGCAGAATTCAGGATGAATCCTGAGCAGGATTCAGGACGAATCCTGAGCAGGATTCAGGACGAATCCTGAGCAGGATGCGGGGCGAAACCTGAGCAGGATCTAGGACGAATCTTGAGCAGGATTCAGAAGGAATCCTGAGCAGGATTCAGGACGAATCCTGAGCAGGATTCAGGACGAATCCTGAGCAGGATTCAGGACGTATCCTGAGCAGGATTCAGGACGAATCCTGAGCAGGATTCAGGACGAATCCTGAGCAGGATTCAGGATGAATCCTGAGCAGGATTCAGGACGAATCCTGAGCAGGATTCAGGACGAATCCTGAGCAGGATTCAGGACGAATCCTGAGCAGGATTCAGGACGAATCCTGAGCAGGATTCAGGACGAATCCTGAGCAGGATTCTGGACGAATCCTGAGCAGGATTCTGGACGAATCCTGAGCAGGATTCTGGACGAATCCTGAGCAGGATTCTGGACGAATCCTGAGCAGGATTCTGGACGAATCCTGAGCAGGATTCAGGACGAATCCTGAGCAGGATTCAGGACGAATCCTGAGCAGGATTTAGGACGAATTCTGAGCAGAATTCAGGATGAATCCTGAGCAGGATTCAGGACGAATCCTGAGCAGGATTCAGGACGAATCCTGAGCAGGATGCGGGGCGAATCCTGAGCAGGATCTAGGACGAATCTTGAGCAGGATTCAGAAGGAATCCTGAGCAGGATTCAGGACGAATCCTGAGCAGGATTCAGGACGAATCCAGAGCAGGATTCAGGACGAATCCTGAGCAGGATTCAGGACGAATCCTGAGCAGGATTCAGGATGAATCCTGAGCAGGATTCAGGACGAATCCTGAGCAGGATTCAGGACGAATCCTGAGCAGGATTCAGGACGAATCCTGAGCAGGATTCAGGACGAATCCTGAGCAGGATTCAGGACGAATCCTGAGCAGGATTCAGGACGAATCCTGAGCAGGATTCAGGACGAATCCTGAGCAGGATTCAGGACGAATCCTGAGCAGGATTCAGGACGAATCCTGAGCAGGATTCAGGACGAATCCTGAGCAGGATTCAGGACGAATCCTGAGCAGGATTCAGGACGAATCCTGAGCAGGATTCAGGACGAATCCTGAGCAGGATTCAGGACGAATCCTGAGCAGGATTCAGGACGAATCCTGAGCAGGATTCAGGACGAATCCTGAGCAGGATTCAGGACGAATCCTGAGCAGGATTCAGGACGAATCCTGAGCAGGATTCAGGACGAATCCTGAGCAGGATGCAAGAGGAATCCTGAGCAGGATTCAGGACGAATCCTGAGCAGGATTCAGGACGAATCCTGAGCAGGATTCAGGACGAATCCTGAGCAGGATTCTGGACGAATCCTGAGCAGGATTCAGGACGAATCCTGAGCAGGATTCAGGACGAATCCTGAGCAGGATTCAGGACGAATCCTGAGCAGGATTCAGGACGAATCCTGAGCAGGATTCAGGACGAATCCTGAGCAGGATTCAGGACGAATCCTGAGCAGGATTCAGGACGAATCCTGAGCAGGATTCAGGACGAATCCTGAGCAGGATTCAGGACGAATCCTGAGCAGGATTCAGGACGAATCCTGAGCAGGATTCAGGACGAATCCTGAGCAGGATTCAGGACGAATCCTGAGCAGGATTCAGGACGAATCCTGAGCAGGATTCAGGACGAATCCTGAGCAGGATTCAGGACGAATCCTGAGCAGGATTCAGGACGAATCCTGAGCAGGATTCAGGACGAATCCTGAGCAGGATTCAGGACGAATCCTGAGCAGGATTCAGGATGAATCCTGAGCAGGATTCAGGACGAATCCTGAGCAGGATTCAGGACGAATCCTTAGCAGGATTCAGGACGAATCCTGAGCAGGATTCAGGACGAATCCTGAGCAGGATTCAGGACGAATCCTTAGCAGGATTCAGGACGAATCCTGAGCAGGATTCAGGACGAATCCTGAGCAGGATTCAGGACGAATCCTTAGCAGGATTCAGGACGAATCCTGAGCAGGATTTAGGACGAATCCTGAGCAGGATTCAGGACGAATCCTGAGCAGGATTCAGGACGAATCCTGAGCAGGATTCAGGACGAATCCTGAGCAGGATTCAGGACGAATCCTGAGCAGGATTCAGGACGAATCCTGAGCAGGATTCAGGACGAATCCTGAGCAGGATTCAGGACGAATCCTGAGCAGGATTCAGGACGAATCCTGAGCAGGATTCAGGACGAATCCTGAGCAGGATTCAGGACGAATCCTGAGCAGGATTCAGGACGAATCCTGAGCAGGATTCAGGACGAATCCTGAGCAGGATTCAGGACGAATCCTGAGCAGGATTTAGGACGAATCCTGAGCAGGATTCAGGATGAATCCTGAGCAGGATTCAGGACGAATCCTGAGCAGGATTCAGGACGAATCCTGAGCAGGATTCAGGACGAATCCTGAGCAGGATTCAGGACGAATCCTGAGCAGGATTCAGGACGAATCCTGAGCAGGATTCAGGACGAATCCTGAGCAGGATTCAGGACGAATCCTGAGCAGGATTCAGGACGAATCCTGAGCAGGATTCAGGACGAATCCTGAGCAGGATGCAAGAGGAATCCTGAGCAGGATTCAGGACGAATCCTGAGCAGGATTCAGGACGAATCCTGAGCAGGATTCAGGACAAATCCTGAGCAGGATTCAGGATGAAACCTGAGCAGAATTCAGGACGAATCCTGAGCAGGATTCAGAACGAATCCTGAGCAGGATTCAGAACGAATCCTGAGCAGGATTCAGGACGAATCCTGAGCAGGATTCACGACGAATCCTGAGCAGGATTCAGGATGAAACTCGAGCAGGATTCAGGACGAATTCTGAGCAGGATTCAGGACGAATCCTGAGCAGGATTCAGGACGAATCCTGAGCAGGATTTAAGACGAATCCTGAGCAGGATTCAGGACGAATCCTGAGCAGGATTCAGGACGAATCCTGAGCAGGATGCAGGACGAATCTTGAGCAGGATTCAGGACGAATCCTGAGCAGGATTCAGGACGAATCCTGAGCAGGATTCAGGACGAATCCTGAGCAGGATTCACGACGAATCCTGAGCAGGATTCAGGATGAAACCTGAGCAGGATTCAGGACGAATCCTGAGCAGGATTCAGGACGAATCCTGAGCAGGATTCAGGAAGAAATCCTGACCAGGATTCAGGATTGCTCTGCTCTGCTCTGCTCTGCTCTGCTCTGCTCTGCTCTGCTCTGCTCTGCTCTGCTTATCAAACACGAAACTGAGATTATTTCAGTAACCTAAAAAAAGTAGGCTTCAAACATCACGTCGAAATATTTCACCCGAAAATTCATGGCCAACCTTGACGTGAATTTCCAGTTTCATCGGTTAAGACAGACAACCTCAGCCACTGGATTTCCTGTCTGATACAGAGAGTGGGTCACACAGCGTTTACCACTTTAAATCCGCATCGAAAATCCACTCCAGCTGATGACAGTAGGGTACTTTCGACTCGACCCTCTGGGCCGCCATCGTCATCGTCATTGGTACGGTGGTAGGTACACAACTGCTGCTGCTGCTCTGTTCGGAACGATAATACATTCTTCATGAGACATTCCATGCATGCCATTTTCAACCGACGACGTCGGACGCCCACACCGCCCGCCACTGTCCTTCAGTGCCGCAGTAAGCTCCGGAGAAGGGTAAAGTGGGGTTAAAGAGATCAGGTGGAAAAGAGTTGAAATATTTCTTCCAATGAAATATTTCAATATAGTCAAATTTGTTACACATTTGCGTAAATGTTTTTTTTTTCTGAAACCAATAAAGAACATTCCATTTTCCCCACGTTACTCTATGATGGCTTGTATGCAGCAAAGGCAGCGTCTGCATGCATATGAAAGTCGTCTTTCTGCTCGTCCCTTAGCGACGGGTACGACATCTACATCCAAAGTTTTTCCAGAATCTTCTCTCCGGAGGGACTCCAAGCCAAAAGACAAAAAGATGTAGAACGATATTTTAAATTAACTTAAAATGCAATACCAACTCAAATCTCATTCGTCCTCCGACGAAGATGGGCCACACACTGGCCCTGGCTGCTGCTGCGGAGGTCACATGTGTGTGCTTTCCTTGGAAAACGACGACAACGATCAGCAGCAGCAAGTTCCGAGGAAGAAGGGATAACAGCCGAAATGGAGAAAGCTAAGCAACAATTTGTGTCGACCAAGCCCCGCTTGCGTCGCGTCGTGCCGCTCAAACATACAGATCAGGCCAGAGGAAAAATGCGGAGCCTTGCGATGAGCAACATGTCGATAGACAAATGAGTTTAGACCCTTTTGTTGGCTCGTGCTCTTGTTCGTAGCTCATCTCACCACCATCAGGGGGCTCCATCACAGCTCCTATGTAGTAGGCCACAATAGTTTTCTACACACAAGTGGAACGCAGGAACGCAACGAAGCGAGACGAAAGTCAAGGCATGCTATGCGAGGGAGGCTGTTTTGCATAGGTCCTCCTCAGTTTTTTTGCACCTCCTGCCTCCAAGCTGCGTGGCCTTGGTTGGCTTCGTCAGGCTGTTGCTGCTGCTGCTTCAGCTCATACGAAATGCGAAGTTTGTTTCTCTTCCATTTGTCAGCACTTTTTGGGACGAGAGAGGTTAAAATGTTGGCTATAATGAAATGTAAATTTTTCTTCCGTCAGTTGTTGTGGAAATAGATGGGAGCCTCCGGCAGGCAAGGGATTAGATGCGGGAAAAAAGTTTCCCGTTTGCCTCGAGGAAGGTTCAGAGGGGAGCTTTGCCAGAGCAGCGGCAAAGGTCAAACCTGGGGAAGCTGATTGGATGGTTGTCGTTTGTTTGGCACTTTGTAGCTGTTTTATTTGGGATGGCTGATGAATCTCTTTAAAGAATTTGTCAAAGCAGTAATAAAACTAGAATAAGTGAAAATTTAAAGAAATGGGTTTCCAGGAATCCCTTATTATATAGTTTTAGGTAAATGTGATACATTGTTTCAATCCTGGGCAGAATTGAGGACGGATCCTATGAATGGTTTAGGAAGTATCCTGAGAAGCATTCAGGGCGAATTTTGAGAAGGATTCGTCCTGAATCCTGCTCAGGATTCGTCCTGAATCCTGCTCAGGATTCGTCCTGAATCCTGCTCAGGATTCGTCCTGAATCCTGCTCAGGATTCGTCCTGAATCCTGGTCATGATTCGTCCTGAATCCTGGTCATGATTCGTCCTGAATCCTGGTCATGATTCGTCCTGAATCCTGGTCAGGATTCGTCCTGAATCCTGCTCAGGATTCGTCCTGAATCCTGCTCAGGATTCGTCCTGAATCCTGCTCAGGATTCGTCCTGAATCCTGCTCAGGATTCGTTCTGAATCCTGCTCAGGATTCGTCCTGAATCCTGCTCAGGATTCGTCCTGAATCCTGCTCAGGATTCGTCCTGAATCCTGGTCATGATTCGTCCTGAATCCTGGTCATGATTCGGCCTGAATCCTGGTCATGATTCGTCCTGAATCCTGGTCATAATTCGTCCTGAATCCTGGTCAGGATTCGTCCTGAATCCTGCTCAGGATTCGTCCTGAATCCTGCTCAGGATTCGTCCTGAATCCTGCTCAGGATTCGTCCTGAATCCTGCTCAGGATTCGTCCTGAATCCTGCTCAGGATTCGTCCTGAATCCTGCTCAGGATTCGTCCTGAATCCTGCTCAGGATTCGTCCTGAATCCTGCTCAGGATTCGTCCTGAATCCTGCTCAGGATTCGTCCTGAATCCTGCTCAGGATTCGTCCTGAATCCTGCTCAGGATTCGTCCTGAATCCTGCTCAGGATTCGTCCTGAATCCTGCTCAGGATTCGTCCTGAATCCTGCTCAGGATTCGTCCTGAATCCTGCTCAGGATTCGTCCTGAATCCTGGTCATGATTCGTCCTGAATCCTGCTCAGGATTCGTCCTGAATCCTGCTCAGGATTCGTCCTGAATCCTGCTCAGGATTCGTCCTGAATCCTGCTCAGGATTCGTCCTGAATCCTGCTCAGGATTCGTCCTGAATCCTGCTCAGGATTCGTCCTGAATCCTGCTCAGGATTCGTCCTGAATCCTGCTCAGGATTCGTCCTGAATCCTGCTCAGGATTCGTCCTGAGTCCTGCTCAGGATTCGTCCTGAATCCTGGTCATGATTCGTCCTGAATCCTGCTCATGATTCGTCCTGAATCCTGCTCAGGATTCGTCCTGAATCCTGCTCAGGATTCGTCCTGAATCCTGGTCATGATTCGTCCTGAATCCTGCTCAGGATTCGTCCTGAATCCTGCTCAGGATTCGTCCTGAATCCTGCTCAGGATTCGTCCTGAGTCCTGCTCAGGATTCGTCCTGAATCCTGCTCAGGATTCGTCCTGAATCCTGCTCAGGATTCGTCCTGAATCCTGCTCAGGATTCGTCCTGAATCCTGCTCAGGATTCGTCCTGAATCCTGCTCAGGATTCGTCCTGAATCCTGCTCAGGATTCGTCCTGAATCCTGCTCAGGATTCGTCCTGAATCCTGCTCAGGATTCGTCCTGAATCCTGCTCAGGATTCGTCCTGAATCCTGCTCAGGATTCGTCCTGAATCCTGCTCAGGATTCGTCCTGAATCCTGCTCAGGATTCGTCCTGAATCCTGCTCAGGATTCGTCCTGAATCCTGCTCAGGATTCGTCCTGAATCCTGCTCAGGATTCGTCCTGAATCCTGCTCAGGATTCGTCCTGAATCCTGCTCAGGATTCGTCCTGAATCCTGCTCAGGATTCGTCCTGAATCCTGCTCAGGATTCGTCCTGAATCCTGCTCAGGATTCGTCCTGAATCCTGCTCAGGATTCGTCCTGAATCCTGCTCAGGATTCGTCCTGAATCCTGCTCAGGATTCGTCCTGAATGCTGCTCAGGCTTCGTCCTGAATCCTGCTCAGGATTCGTCCTGAATCCTGCTCAGGATTCGTCCTGAATCCTGCTCAGGATTCGTCCTGAATCCTGCTCAGGATTCGTCCTGAATCCTGCTCAGGATTCGTCCTGAATCCTGCTCAGGATTCGTCCTGAATCCTGCTCAGGATTCGTCCTGAATCCTGCTCAGGATTCGTCCTGAATCCTGCTCAGGATTCGTCCTGAATCCTGCTCAGGATTCGTCCTGAATCCTGCTCAGGATTCGTCCTGAATCCTGCTCAGGATTCGTCCTGAATCCTGCTCAGGATTCGTCCTGAATCCTGCTCAGGATTCGTCCTGAATCCTGCTCAGGATTCGTCCTGAATCCTGCTCAGGATTCGTCCTGAATCCTGCTCAGGATTCGTCCTGAATCCTGCTCAGGATTCGTCCTGAATCCTGCTCAGGATTCGTCCTGAATCCTGCTCAGGATTCGTCCTGAATCCTGCTCAGGATTCGTCCTGAATCCTGCTCAGGATTCGTCCTGAATCCTGCTCAGGATTCGTCCTGAATCCTGCTCAGGATTCGTCCTGAATCCTGCTCAGGATTCGTCCTGAATCCTGCTCAGGATTCGTCCTGAATCCTGCTCAGGATTCGTCCTGAATCCTGCTCAGGATTCGTCCAGAATCCTGCTCAGGATTCGTCCTGAATCCTGCTCAGGATTCGTCCTGAATCCTGCTCAGGATTCGTCCTGAATCCTGCTCAGGATTCGTCCTGAATCCTGCTCAGGATTCGTCCTGAATCCTGCAAAGGATTCGTCCTAAATCCTGCTCAGGATTCGTCCTGAATCCTGCTCAGGATTCGTCCTGAATACTGCACAGGATTCGTCCTGAATACTGCACAGTATTCGTCCTGAATCCTGCTCAGGATTCGTCCTGAATCCTGCTCAGGATTCGTCCTGAATCCTGCTCAGGTTTCGTCCTGAATCCTGCTCAGGATTCGTCCTGAATCCTGCTCAGGATTCGTCCTGAATCCTGCTCAGGATTAGACCCGAATCTTGCTCATGATTCGTCCTGAATCCTGCTCAGGATTCGTCCTGAATCCTGCTCAGGATTCGTCCTGAATCCTGCTCAGGATTAGACCCGAATCTTGCTCATGATTCGTCCTGAATCCTGCTCAGGATTCGTCCTGAATCCTGCTCAGGATTCGTCCTGAATCCTGCTCAGGATTCGTCCTGAATCCTGCTCAGGATTCGTCCTGCATTCTGCTCAAGATTCGTCCTTAATCCTGCTCAGGATTCGTCCTGAATCCTGCTCAGGATTAGACCCGAATCTTGCTCATGATTCGTCCTGAATCCTGCTCAGGATTCGTCCTGAATCCTGCTCAGGATTCGTCCTGAATCCTGCTCAGGATTAGACCCGAATCTTGCTCATGATTCGTCCTGAATCCTGCTCAGGATTCGTCCTGAATCCTGCTCAGGATTCGTCCTGAATCCTGCTCAGGATTAGACCCGAATCTTGCTCATGATTCGTCCTGAATCCTGCTCAGGATTCGTCCTGAATCCTGCTCAGGATTCGTCCTGAATCCTGCTCAGGATTCGTCCTGAATCCTGCTCAGGATTCGTCCTGAATCCTGCTCAGGATTCGTCCTGAATCCTGCTCAGGATTCGTCCTGCATTCTGCTCAAGATTCGTCCTTAATCCTGCTCAGGATTCGTCCTGAATCCTGCTCAGGATTAGACCCGAATCTTGCTCATGATTCGTCCTGAATCCTGCTCAGGATTCGTCCTGAATCCTGCTCAGGATTCGTCCTGAATCCTGCTCAGGATTAGACCCGAATCTTGCTCATGATTCGTCCTGAATCCTGCTCAGGATTCGTCCTGAATCCTGCTCAGGATTCGTCCTGAATCCTGCTCAGGATTCGTCCTGCATTCTGCTCAAGATTCGTCCTTAATCCTGCTCAGGATTCGTCCTGAATCCTGCTCAGGATTCGTCCTGCATTCTGCTCAAGATTCGTACTTAATCCTGCTCAGGATTCGTTCTGAATCCTGCTCAGGATTCGTCCTGAATCCTGCTCCTGAATCCTGCTCAGGATTATACCAGAATCTTGCTCATGATTCGTACTGAATCCTGCTCAGGATTCGTCCTGAATCATGCTCAGGATTCGTCCTGAATCCTGCTCAGGATTCGTCCTGAATCCTGCTCAGGATTCGTCCTGCATTCTGCTCAAGATTCGTCCTGAATCCTGCTCAGGATTCGTCCTGAATCCTGCTCAGGATTCGTCCTGCATTCTGCTCAAGATTCGTCCTTAATCCTGCTCAGGATTCGTCCTGAATCCTGCTCAGGATTCGTCCTGAATCCTGCTCAGGATTCGTCCTGAATTCTGCTCAGGATTCGTCCTGAATTCTGCTCAGGATTCGTCCTGAATTCTGCTCAAGATTCGTCCTGAATCCTGCTCAGGATTCGTCCTGAATCCTGCTCAGGATTCGTCCTGCATTCTGCTCAAGATTCGTCCTGAATCCTGCTCAGGATTCATCCTGAATCCTGCTCAGGATTCGTTCTGAATCCTGCTCAGGATTCGTCCTGAATCCTGCTCAGGATTCGTCCTGAATCCTGCTCAGGATTCGTCCTGAATCCTGCTCAGGATTCGTCCTGAATCCTGCTCAGGATTCGTCCTGAATCCTGCTCAGGATTCGTCCTGAATCCTGCTCAGGATTCGTCCTGAATCCTGCTCAGGATTCGTCCTGAATCCTGCTCAGGATTCGTCCTGAATCCTGCTCAGGATTCGTCCTGAATCCTGCTCAGGATTCGTCCTGAATCCTGCTCAGGATTCGTCCTGAATCCTGCTCAGGATTCGTCCTGAATCCTGCTCAGGATTCGTCCTGAATCCTGCTCAGGATTCGTCCTGAATCCTGCTCAGGATTCGTCCTGAATCCTGCTCAGGATTCGTCCTGAATCCTGCTCAGGATTCGTCCTGAATCCTGCTCAGGATTCGTCCTGAATCCTGCTCAGGATTCGTCCTGAATCCTGCTCAGGATTCGTCCTGAATCCTGCTCAGGATTCGTCCTGAATCCTGCTCAGGATTCGTCCTGAATCCTGCTCAGGATTCGTCCTGAATCCTGCTCAGGATTCGTCCTGAATCCTGCTCAGGATTCGTCCTGAATCCTGCTCAGGATTCGTCCTGAATCCTGCTCAGGATTCGTCCTGAATCCTGCTCAGGATTCGTCCTGAATCCTGCTCAGGATTCGTCCTGAATCCTGCTCAGGATTCGTCCTGAATCCTGCTCAGGATTCGTCCTGAATCCTGCTCAGGATTCGTCCTGAATCCTGCTCAGGTTTCGTCCTGAATTCTGCTCAGGATTCGTCCTGAATCCTGCTCAGGATTCGTCCTGAATCCTGCTCAGGATTCGTCCTGAATCCTGCTCAGGATTCGTCCTGAATCCTGCTCAGGATTCGTCCTGAATCCTGCTCAGGATTCGTCCTGAATCCTGCTCAGGATTCGTCCTGAATCCTGCTCAGGATTCGTCCTGAATCCTGCTCAGGATTCGTCCTGAATCCTGCTCAGGATTCGTCCTGAATCCTGCTCAGGATTCGTCCTGAATCCTGCTCAGGATTCGTCCTGAATCCTGCTCAGGATTCGTCCTGAATCCTACTAAGGATTCGTCCTGAATCCTGCTCAGGATTCGTCCTGAATCCTGCTCAGGATTCGTCCTGAATACTGCACAGTATTCGTCCTGAATCCTGCTCAGGGTTCGCCCTGAATCCTGCTCAGGATTCGTCCTGAATCCTGCTCAGGTTTCGTCCTGAATCCTGCTCAGGATTCGTCCTGAATCCTGCTCAGGATTCGTCCTGAATCCTGCTCAGGATTCGTCCTGAATCCTGCTCAGGATTCGTCCTGAATCATGCTCAGGATTCGTCCTGAATCCTGCTCAGGATTCGTCCTGCATTCTGCTCAAGATTCGTCCTGAATCCTGCTCAGGATTCGTCCTGAATCCTGCTCAGGATTCGTCCTGCATTCTGCTCAAGATTCGTCCTTAATCCTGCTCAGGATTCGTCCTGAATCCTGCTCAGGATTCGTCCTGAATTCTGCTCAGGATTCGTCCTGAATCCTGCTCAGGATTCCTTTAGAATCTTGTTCGGGATTCGTCCTGAATCCTGCTCAGAATTTAGCTCATTCAACATGGCGTTCGGATAATCCATCATATCCCAAGAACTTTTTTTCCTCATTTTATTCCACTTTTGTATCCAATATAGTACATTAAGTAAGCTGAAAATGTATCTTTTTCTTCTCCAGATTTTCACATTTTTTTGTTTTAGTTCCGGTTGTTCCGTTTAATGTCTTGTTGGTTTTTGGTTTTCCACTTTTTATTTTTAGTTTTTTTTACAATACAACACATCTTGATTTGTGAATCGCTCCCCCGACATTTGGTAATGTCACGTGTTTGTTTACTTTAGTTAGTTTATCATTGTTTCGTCAATTGTCACTGGATTACACAAACACAGTTCTTTGCAGTAGCCGCGTAACGTTTAAGTGTTTTTTTTTTCACGATTTCCTAACTTTTTTTTCTGCAGCGCCTGAATTCGTACACTTTATAAATATATATAATTTTATATAAATAATTCTGGTAGTTTCCTCCAAATAGTCACCCCCTTTACAGCGAACCATGACGGTGGTGGTGTACCACTCTGCACCATCTTTTCAGAGGGGGTGTATTTCGCGTTCTTTAATAATAAAATTTTGCTCTCATCTTGGATCTCTCTCTCTGGTTTAACTGTATATAGTTTCATTTTTTTGTAATTTTCTACGATTTTTTTCAGCTTCTTCTTACTTTTACGTGTTTCTCTCTCTCGCTTTTCACTTTTTTTCAATGTATATTTTTATATAATAAGTTTCTTCTTTCTTTTTTTTTATCAATAATCCATAATACATTGTTACTCTTATTTACGTTTTTTTTCTTTAATAATTATAATAGACAGCATAGCATAGGAAGACGTTAATACCTGCATTAGACATGATGTACAAAATTATATTTTCTCACAAAGAGAGATTCCGATTGTATTCTGCAAAACGTGTTTTAGTCATATCATTATTAGTGTCTGTGTGTATGTTTGTGTGTCCGTGTGGGTGGGTGAGAGTGATGGTATTCGTTCCTTCTGTGACCGGCTTGCTTCGATTTCCCGCCCGGTGATGATGGCAAAGTTCAGGAGCTCTTGAAAACCACAACTTATCAGCGCTTGCTAGATTGTTTCGTTTTTCTGCTCTGTGGGTGGGTGTGAGTGGGTGTAGGTGGTGGGTGCTCCCGAGTATGAATTAGTGTAATCAAATTGTGATTCTCCTCCGGCATGACGGGTTCGTGTGGTTCTGCTCGTTTTGGCTCCGATGCAGCAACCTGCTCTTGATGTTGTTGAGGTGAGCTGCTGCTGCTGAATGATGTTTGTCTACGTACGTGACCAGGAGATGGTTGAAGGGGGGTGGATGTGGGCGGTGGGTTCCATGGAGTTAGAAGCTTGTTTGAATTTATGATTATTCATTCCGGGGACGTTCCGTTGTCTACGACTACCGAACCGAATGGGTCTGCCCGGGAGAGGTCGCCCTGGGGATCGCTGCATTTGCACAACACAGACCGAGCTGACTAGTCTTCGGGGCCACACAATGTCTGCGCCATGGGTGATGGTTGAAACCGAAGAAAATATGATGATTATGATAAGGAGCAACATGACTAGCAACGAAAGTAGTAGAGCGCTAGCTTAGCTGTATGGTTCGAGAGCGACGCTGAATGTGAGCGTAATTTTAAAGTCTATAAAATTCAGTACATCAGATTGCACATTCCTGGGAGGAATAATAATGAGGGTAGACACGGCTCCATCCATCGAGCGGTGGTTGTGTGCGCTTCGCTTTTACTAGCACTTTGGAGCCCGTATAAATCATTGTGCAAGGCCAGGGGTTAAGCCAGTTTCGAATTCCAGCAAATTTGCACCCAAAGTGAACATTTTCTTCCCTAGTGTGAATACAGTGGCTTCCCGATTTTGTCTACTGCCTATATTCTTAGCCCATTCTGTTTGGATTCCAATTGATTTATAAACACCTGATAAATCCACCTAGTGTAAATAGTGCATTTCTCGTGCTCTGAAAGATAAATTCAAGTGACCAGTGATTGACCAATGACTTCGTTCAGGATGCCAATCAGAAACATTTTTGAGAATTTTGACAGGCCATGTCTTGTTTTTTAAATTTATCGAAAAATATTCGTACACATGTAGAACATAGTTCAAGGTATCCTCTTATTTTTTTTCGTGGTAGAAAATGTTTTCCATTTTTGCAGAATCCATTTTTTTTCGAATTTTTTCTTAAATATGGTTTTTGCAAAAACGAAAAACATTTTTTACCAGGAAAAACCTTGATCAATGTTTTACATGTGTACGAAAACCGATTTTGAAAACATTGCTTCGTTATTTAATAAAAACCGACAACCAAAAAATGAGGAAATTCGTCCAGTTTCGCCCTAAGGAGTTTCTCAAGTTTTTCCCAAAATATACTTTTTGGAAGAATTTTCTCAAAATATACTTTTTGGAAGTAGACCATGGGTTTCTTCAGGATTTTTTTCCAGTTCTCGACGGTTTTTTTCAAGTATTTTTTTAAAGACATTTTTTTCGAAGATTACTTCAGAAATTTATACATGTTCCTCCAGAAGGGTTTTCTCAGGGATTCTTTTAAAATTTTCTTCAGCAATTTTTCTTAAGGATTTCTTCAGGAGTTTCCTCAGAAATTTCTTGAGAAGCTGTTGTGTGCCCCTAGAAGTTCATTTTTTACTTTTTTTCAAATTTCTTCACAGCCAGAGATTCCCTTAAAATGTCGTTCATGCAAAAAATATATTTATAGTTCCTAGCGGGATAACATTTGGAAATTCTAGCAAGAGACTTCTGCAGAAGCTCCTGCAGAGATTCTTACAAGAATTAATCTATGGATGCCCACAGATTTTTCCCAGGAATTCTTACAAAAAATCTTGCTGGATTTCTTCCCAAGGGTTTTTCATGTATTCCTCCATTTATTCTCCTGGGATACCATCAAGAGTTACACCAGAGATTTTCTCAGGCAAAATTGTTCCAAATTTCCTCCAGGAACTATTTCTTGGCATTTCTCCTGGAACTTCCCTAAAAAAATTTCACGAAGAAGTTTCATCAGAAATTTTTCCAAAGGTTCCTCCGATTACATATTCCTTCAAGAAGTACTTCGTTAGTTCATTTTAGGATTTACTTAGACCTTTTTTCAACGGAAATCCTTCAAACATCGATCAAGATGTGTTTTATTGTTTGGCACTTCTCAAGGATGATTTCCATAAATAGGAGAACCTGGAAAAAGTTTTCCAGTTCTTCCAGGTATTCCTTTCATTTCCTCTGAAATTTCTTCATTGATTCCTAGAATTTTTAAGTTTAGGATTAGCATAATGTTAAAATACACAATAATAAAAACAATAAAAAAAAAAGTCAGCAGGATTTTTTGTCATATCTTGAGAAATTGTACAAGAATACTTTGAAGCATTTCTTCCGATGTCTCTCCAGAAGTTCTTTGAGGGATTGCTAAAGAAATTTCGCCAGCGATTCATTCACCAACTCCTCGAGGGCGTCCGTTAGAGATCTCCCCAGGAATTTTCTTTGAAACTACTCCAGCAGTTACTTAAGAAATTCCTTCCGAATTTTTCTTGGAATTATTTCTAAAACTCCTTCAGAAGTTTTTCATCAAAATCTTTCAGGAATTGCTTCTGATAATTCCTTCAATTATTCCCCAGGATACCAGGAAGTACCAGAGATAACTTCGGAAATTGATTCAGGGATTTTCTTTCAGGAATCTTTCAAGAAAACTTTCAGGGAATACAGGACGCAAAGAATCCTAAAAAATATTTCTTACTCCGTGGAAATAATCCTAGGGCTATTCTTGGAGGATATGCTAGAGGAATATCAGGGGAAATATACGGAGGAATACACTGGAACTCCTAAAGGACTTCTGCATAAATTTCTGCAGAAATCTGTGGAGCAAATTTCTGCTAGATGCACTGGAAGTGATAACGCAAGAAGCTCTGTAGGAGTTCTTGCTGGATTTCCATGACATTATTCTTGAGACAATCATGCGCATATTTTCAATGGAATCCCTTGAGAAAATTCCCCAGAAGTTCCTCCAGGAATCACTCCGAAAGTTCCTTCAAGTGTTCTTCCAAGGAATGCTTCATAAATTCATGTTAGGATTTGTTTAGACCTTTTTTCAGGTATTCATTGAATAATTTTCCCGGCCATTCTTCAGAAGCGTTTCCTGAGCTTTAGTTTTTGGCACTTGTCAAGGATGTTTTCAAGAAATTGGAGTTCCTGGAAAAGATTTTCCAGTTCTTCCAGGTATTGTTTCAGAAATTCCTTTCATTTCCTTCGAAATTTACTCTGTGATTTTTCGAAGAGCTTTTCCAGGATTTTGGTTTATAAACACTTCAGTTTATAAACACTCTCATGTCTTGAGAAATTCTTCGGAGCATTTTTTTCTGAGGTATGTGCAGGAGCTCTTGCAAAAGATAGTTTACCCAGGATTCATTCATCAACTCCTCAAGGGTGTCGTTGGCGATCTCTTCAAAAATTTCCTCGAAACCTATCCCAGTAATTTATTATTCCAGAAATTTATTCTGAAATTTCACCAGAATTTTACTTTGGAATTATTTCTAGAATTCCTCTAGAAGTTTCCCATGAAATATTTTCAGGAATCCCTCCAGAGATAACTTCAGAAATTGCTTCAAAGATTTAAGTCCAGGATTTTTTTCAAAAATTTTCCCGCAGGTATCTTTTGGAGTTCTTTCAGAGATTCTTTCAGAAAATTCTTTTGATATTCAAAAAATCCTTTTGTATTTTCTATGCCATTTACCAAGGAATACCATGACATATACCTGACGCAGTAGCATTTTCAAAAAGAGCCTTTGTCGGAGTCCCAAAATGAATTTCTCAAGGTATTCCTGGAGGAACTTTAGGAAGAGTTCCCGCAGGATTACTTAAAGGGAAACTTTATGAAAAAAAAACATGAAATTTTTGAAGAAATACCTTAGTTGAAATTCCGAAAGAAAACACTGAAAGAGTCACTGAATATATTTCTAAAAGAATACCGGGAAAGAAATTCATGGGAAGAAATTCATGGAGGAATTACCAAATGAATCACTGAATATTTTTTTGAAGAAATCCCCAGTTTTATTCCTGTAAAATCTCATGCAGGTATTTTTTTTATGAATCCCAGGAAAATTGTGGAAGGAATTTCGGGAAGAATCTCAGGAAGAATTTCTTTGTAAATTGCTGGAGGAAAACAAGGAGACATTTTTTGGGAAACGCGAATATGTTGAGAATTAGAATTCATTTTATCAAATTAGGATGATAGTGTGTAACCATAAGTAGACCGGCTCCAGAGGCACGTTTTACTCCATTTGGGAAGTTTGAGCGTTTATTGTGTAACCTTACACAGAACACCTAGTTTATTTGTCGATGAATGTAAGAATTGTTTGAGATACCAATGAATATCATCAAAAAAAAAAAGAAGAAAAAAAATAGAAACATTAAAAGTATTTCTAAAGAAATCCTTCAAAAGATTACTTGAAGGATTTTCTTAAAAAATTCTTGAGAAATCCGAAAAATCTCTTGAGAATTTTCTAACGAAATTGCTGCAGAAAATCCTAGGAAATATTTCCGAAGATTTTTTTTGATTCCGTGGAAAATCTCTAATAGGTATTGTTAAATGGAACGCTGGAGGAATATCTAAAGAAATATACGGAGGAATACTACTGGAACTTTAGAAAGAATCTTCTGCGGGAATCTCTAGAGAAAATCCTGCTAGTAATATAAAAAAATCCTAAAAAATCATTCTGGATATCATAGATGGATGAATCCCTCAATGTTATTCCTGGAGACATTCCTGCGGATATTTTCAAAAAAATCCCTTGAGAAAATCTCGAGAAAATCTATGAAGGAGTTAGTTTTCTTGAAAAAAATGCTATCTAAAAAATCGAGAGAATCTTTAAAAGAACTTCTGAACACGGTGATGAACCAGCCTATGGCAAAAAATCTGAATAATAAAGAAGTATAAAACATCTGGATAACTCCTGGAGAAAATTGTGAAGGATACTCAGGAACATCAGTGTCCTTCTTCAAGACCCTCCTGATTCCTGAAGAAATTCTTAAAAGCATATCTGAAGAAAGCCCTGGAGAAATTTCTTAAAGATTTTCTGGAAGAATTTTTCAAAAAATCCTTGGTGTGCATCGTGTCCGTGCGGTTAGCGGCGGCAGTTGTCTAGGCGTATCGTAAGCCTCGGAGTGTGGGTTCGATTCTTGGATGACATCCATGGAGAAATTTCTGAAAAAAATCTGCAAGATTTTCTAAAATTATCGTAGGAGAATTTTTTGTAGGAATATCCAATGGAAACTTCGAAGGATTCTGTAATAGTTTTTTTTTACCCTTATGTGGCCGACAGGGTACCCGGGTACCCAGCGCCCATTTGAAAAACACGGAATAGAAAAAAGCAAAAAGTTTGTCGGACACATAACGGTTAAATATTACGTAAAGGAATTCCTGCTGGAATACTTATTAAAACTTTAGAAGGATTTCCTTTAAGAATTTCTTAAGAAATATCTAGAAGAGTATATTTTTGCAGGACGAATTTGTGTAAAAAAAAACCTGGTAAATTTCTTTTATTCGGAAGACTCCCTGATGGAGTCCCTGGGATTAGTTCCAATATCACAGAGATTTGTTTGCACATATGAGGGCACAATAATCGTAATAATTTCAATTCGCTTCAACTTAAGTATGATTAGATGAAGGTGTAGTGGCAACGTCCACTCGGCAAAACGTCCGAACCCTCCTAAGTTATCGAGTAGCATTGAGCTCGAACAGTGAAACAATAAAGTTCAGTTTTATCATGACAGCGAACATACTCGGTAGCACTTGTTTACATATGAGAAATGATCTCCTTTAACTTTCCACGGATATATCAGTGTCGACGAGGTGAAATGTGTTTTAATCAGCTTTTCTGCCTTTTTTATGTTTCACGACCGTTGTTTGCTTTTGCAAACTTTTGGCGTGATTTTTCAGGAAAAGCATGATTTTTTTGGCGACAAGCGTGCTAGTGTGTTTCTTTTGTGTTGTGCATTTCATCACGAAATATTAATGTCCGCCGGTGATGCTGTATGCTTTTTTTGTGCAGTGATTTTTGTGTATTTTTGAGGATAGTGCACCACTAAAACCAGTTACCTTTTTATAACGTTTGTGTTTTTCATGACCGCCGGTATTTATTTGCTTTTGGCATGATTTTTTCAACGTTTTTAGTGAACGTAGTTCTTGTTTTGTGGTAACTGTTATTGTACAATGGTGCATTAAAAATCCCAGTAAAATGTGTCGTTATTTTTTTACCTTCTCCAATTTTTCGGTGTAGCATCCATGGTGAAATATCGTCTTTTGTTACAATTTTTTTTGTGCTCACCATTTTTTCTTTGCAAAAGGAGATGCGTTTTTCATAGCCATTGAAAAAGACGACTTTTTGTTTTACTGCACATTTGGTCTTCATTTGTAATGTAGATTTTGAAAGACCATTTTCATTTCAACAATCGCTCAAAATGAGAAAACCGACCATTATCTTATTTAATGGTCAACTGTGGCCATGGGTGGTAAAATCGGTAAATCTCGATTTTGGCATATGCGGGCTTTGTCATCTGATGACTTTTGTTTTTATTGATTTGATGAGGTGCAAAGCAAAACGCAAGTGCATTTTGTTGTATGTTACGCAGTGATTTCATCCGTTGCATATAGTGCACATAGTGATGTTGTTTTCGTCTGGCGCTTTCGGAATAGCTGCGATTAGAGTGGCTTTAACTTAGAGTGGCGTCAATGTCAAAATTGGAACAGCGGTCATCTGTCAAATCCATACAAATTCCTGTTCCAAACGAGCAGGAGACCTGTCAAAATGGGAACATGACGCCACTCTCCCTTCCAGTCACTCTAGCTGCGATGTATTAATGTTATCCTCTTTTGGTCAACAACCTGCATGGAATGGATGCATCGTTTCATCACATTTGGTTCGCTGTTCCAGAGTGGACGGTACCGTACGCCGTACAACGACTACCACGAATGCTCTGAGACATGCAAAGAGGATTCATATGGAAATTCGATGGATTTCGTGGACGATTCTTTGAGGGAGGATGGATTCAGAATCCGGTGAACTACGGACTGTGAAGAAGCTGCTGCAGAAAACAAAAATGTAACTTTCCTGGATAGTGTGCCGAACAGTTTATAAGAATTTTAAAGTTAAGCAAAATAGTATTTTGTAAGCTGTAAATCTAATCAGTATCTAACTTTGTATATTTGAATTGTTCGATTTCGAAATTTAAAAAGTTCAAACAAAACGTTTGATATGTACGTATGCTACGGATTTTGTTAAATATGTTTTTGTATTTAAATATAATGAAAATAATTTCAATGCTTAAACTTAAGGGGGAAGGCTGTAGTGGCAACGTCCACTCGGCAAAACGTCCGAACCCTCCTAAGTTATCGAGTAGCATTGAGCTCGAACAGTGAAACAATAAAGTTCAGTTTTATCATGACAGCGAACATACTCGGTAGCACTTGTTTACATATGAGAAATGATCTCCTTTAACTTTCCACGGATATATCAGAAGGAAAAAATATGCGTTGCTTTTTTACTGAAACCAGTACGTGAATCTATTTTTGATATAAAAATCTCAAAAATTGTTTGCTTTTTCATTGTTTTGAAAATTGACGAAAAGCAAATATTCGGGAAAAATAGCTACTCTTGATTATCCTGGACTATTTGGAAAATTAGTTAAAAGTCTTCATAAAAAAAAATCGAACGGTAAGGTTTTTGGAAAATTGACATTATATGACATCCAACATAGATCCGCGATGGATATTACTCTCATGGTCATAAGCACCAACGCAGTTGGTACGAGATTTGATCCGGATTTATTTAAATCTCGGATTAAATTTGATACCTCGCTTCGTAAGCACCAAACCCGACGGTAACGTACTAGCACGCAGCCAAATAACATAGTGTGCGTATGCGAATGCGAACACAAAAAGAAGGCAATAAAAAACATTTCCGTCAAAGTTTTTGTTTTGTCCTCAATTCGTAAATAATACATTTTGTGAACGTGCCCTTTATTTACCATTTTTGCACAAAAAAAAACAGATCGCACAACAATAAAGTGGTCACAGTCCGAAGAATTTTGTGGAACATTTTGTAAAATCATCCCAAATCCGTGAACCGAACACGTCCGAAAGTGGTTACCCAAGCAGCCATGCTCGCCCCGGCCATCCAGGACGAAAAAATGGAGAGGATGAGGATTGTGGAAGCAGGAAAAAGGAAAAAGGACGACGAACTACTGACAGAGATTTGCTAACACCTAAGGTAAATATATTGATAAGGCGGTCGCCAACGAGGAACCGTTATTCATCCTGTGTTCCTATCGCTTGCAAACAGTTGGAGAAAGCGGAGCTCGAGGCGGAGCTTTGTTCACGGGCAGCGCAGCATTCCCGGCTGAAGCGAAACACGAGGAATCATGGGCATACCCGGAAGGAATGCTAGCACCGGAGATGCCTTAACCAAGAATCCACTCCCGGAGATTGATGCGCATTTCCATTTGATGTTGCTAGTGCTACTGCTGGACAAGAATGAGCTGATGAAGGCGACCAAATGTTTTCTTGATGGCTTTATGAAATACAGGAGGTCATTGGATTTGATAGCTACTTCTACCACTGCAGAGACGTCGAGCTGAATGGCGATTTGGAGAGCGTCTTGCAATCAAGACTGATAATCGCTGAGGAATAATTTTGAAAATCTCAACCTGGGAGCCGCAGCTGCCCTTCGTTCCCTTAGCGAATCAGCTTCCGTCAACAAGGCCATGTAACATTCGCACAAGTCGACATACTTAACATATAGCTGGAAAGTACCGAAGAGTTTCGCGATCGCAAACAGCAGGACCTGAAACTAGCCTAGGAGAATTCCGAGGAGGACGATGAAAGATAGCGAATGCAGTGCTTCTATTAGTTGAGCAATAATCATTATACTTATGCGTATGTTTGAGGTTTTTTCAATCGCACAGTTAAGCGTTTTGGTTATATCAAATGTTTAAAAGGGCACTTGTCACAGTCATACCTAATAATCCGTTCTACATATTACAACACCGCTAACAAAACCTGGCACAATATTTGTAACCGTTCCTGGTTTTGCTTATATTCTTTTCATGTATACAACAACTAACTTTGGTCTGTAAGCCTTCCAGGCTTCCAGTGATGTTGCAATGTTTTTTAAATATATTTTTTTGAATAAATTATCCCAGGTTTTGAGATACTTCAGTGTTGCCTATGAAAAGCTAGAGAGATTTTGACAGAACATTTCTTAGGCCTCCAAGAATATCCAATATGCAGTGCTTCAGCAGCGGGGTCTGGGACCATTTGGGGAGGGGGGAGGGGTCTATTTTGGGAACTTTATGCTGTAGCTCAAACGATTTTATGACAATGACTTTATTTTTCGTGCACGATGAGCAACGTACGGTATCTAGTTGTGTACAAAATTTCATGTCAAGTGGTTTAAAGGTTGAAGGTTGCTCCAGGAATGCCTCCAGAAGTTACACTAGGAATTCTTTCGGAAGTTACTCCAGGAGTTCCTCCGGAAGTTCCTCTAAAAACTCCTCCAGAAGTTCCTGTAAGAATTCCTCCGAAAGCTTCTCCAACCATTCCTCCGGAAGTTTCTTCAGGAATTCCGCCAGAAGTTGCTCCAGCGATTCCTCCGGCAATTAAGCGGTGATATAGTTATAAGTCCCAACAAGGCTATCACGCGTACCGAAAATGAAACTGAGTTGATGGGCACGTTTAGAATCGATTCTGGTATTTTGGGTGTCTACATTTGCCTCAAAATGATATGCTAAAGGCCACCATATTTTTTTCCTGCGCAACGTGCGAGATATTCGCAATAGTGTTGTGCTTTTTATAATAGGGATTCAGGATTTTTTCAGGGATTTAGAAATAATCCCCAGGGAATACAGAAATCTTTTCAGAGAATCACCAAGGGAATCCCCCAAGAATTCCTCCGGAAATTCCCTCAAAGATTCCTCCGGGAATTCTCCCAGGAATTCCTCCGGGAATTCAAACTTGGATTTCTCCGGGAATTTCCCCAGGGATTCGTTCGGGAACTCCAGGATTTTTTTTCAGGGATTGCTCCATAAAATTCTCTATTGGTTCCTGTAGAAATGCCTCTAGGTATTCCTCTTGAAATTCCTCGAGGAATTCCTTGAAAGGTATCTCCAAGAACTCCTCTATGGATTTCTCCAGGGGTTCCTCCAGGAAAATCTCAATGGATTCTTCCTTGGTCCTCCAGAAATTCCACCAGGGTTCTACAGGACTTCCTCCAGAGATTCTTATGGGATTCCTTCAGGAATTCTCTCAAGAATTCCTCCGACAATTCCCTTAGGGATTCCTCCGGAAATTCCCCCAGGGATTCCTCTGGGAATTCCTCCAGAGATTCCTCCGGAAATTCCCCCAAGGATTCCTCCGGGAATTCCTTCAGGGATTCCTCCGGGAATTCCTTTAGGGATTCCTCCGGGAATTCCTTCAGGGATTCCTCCGGGAATTTCTTTAGGGATTCCTCCGGGAATTCCTTCAGGGATTCCTCCGGAAATTTTTCCAGGGATTCCTCCAAGAAATCCGCCATTGATTCCTCTAGAAATGCATCAAGATATTCCTCTTGGAATTCCTTGAAAGAAACCTCCAAGAACTCCTCTATGGATGTCTCCAATGGTTCCTCCAGGGAAATTTCAATACATTCCTCCAGGGTTCTCCAGAAATTTTCCAGCGATTTTTCTGGGAATTCTTTCTGGGATTTTTACAGTACTTTCTCCCAGGGATTTCTTAAGGAAATCCTCCTGTTATCGAATTCCTCCATAACTAACTTCAGGGATTTCTCCAGGGATTATTTATCTTCAGGGAATCTAGGGCTTTCTTCAGGGATTCCTCAAGAAATTCCTTCCAGATCTCTTCTAGGAAATCCTCTCGGGAATTCTCCCAGGGATTCCTCTGGGACTTCTCTCTGAAATACTTCCAGGGATTCATCCAAGAATTCCCCTAAGGACTCCTCCGGAAATTTCCCCAAGGATTCCTCCGGGAATTTCCCCAAGGATTCCTCCGGGAATTTCCCCAGGGATTCCTCTGGGAATTTCCCCAGAGATTCCTCTGGGAATTTCCCCAGGGATTCCTCTGGGAATTTCCCCAGGGATTCCTCTGGGAATTTCCCCAGGGATTCCTCTGAGAATTTCCCCAGGGATTCCTCTGGGAATTTCCCCAGGGATTCCTCCGGGAATTTCCCCAGGGACTCCTCCGGGAATTTCCCAAGGGATTCCTCCGGGAATTTCCCAAGGGATTCCTCCGGGAATTTCCCCAGGGATTCCTCCGGGAATTTCCCCAGGGATTCCTCCGGGAATTTCCCCAGGGATTCCTCCGGGAATTTCCCCAGGGATTCCTCCGGGAATTTCCCCAGGGATTCCTCCGGGAATTTCCCCAGGGATTCCTCCGGGAATTTCCCCAGGGATTCCTCCGGGAATTTCCCCAGGGATTCCTCCGGGAATTTCCCCAGGGATTCCTCCGGGAATTTCCCCAGGGATTCCTCCGGGAATTTCCCCAGGGATTCCTCCGGGAATTTCCCCAGGGATTCCTCCGGGAATTTCCCCAGGGATTCCTCCGGGAATTTCCCCAGGGATTCCTCCGGGAATTTCCCCAGGGATTCCTCCGGGAATTTCCCCAGGGATTCCTCCGGGAATTTCCCCAGGGATTCCTCCGGGAATTTCCCCAGGGATTCCTCCGGGAATTTCCCCAGGGATTCCTCCTGGAATTTCCCCAGGGATTTCTCCGGGAATTTCCCCAGGGATTCCTCCGGGAATTTCCCCAGGGATTCCTCCGGGAATTTCGGCAGGGATTCCTCCGGGAATTTCGGCAGGGATTCCTCCGGGAATTTCCCCAGGGATACCTCCGGGAATTTTCCCAGGGATTCCTCCGGAAATTTCCCCAGGGATTCCTCCGGAAATTTCCCCAGGAATTCCTCCGGGAATTCCCCCAGGGATTCCTACGGGAATTCCCTCATGGATTCCTTCGGGAATTCCCCCAGGATTCCTCCAGAAAATCGTCTTGGAAATTCTTCAAAAATTTTCTCCGGAAATCATTGCAGAAATTCCTTCTGAAATTCCTTCTAGAATTCATCCGAGAATTCCGTCTTCTCCGAGAATTTTCTCTGGAATTCCTTCGAAGGTGTCTTCTGGAGTTCTTATAGATTTTCTCCGAGAATTCCTTTATCCAGGAAATTTTCCAAGATAAGAATTTCCACAGCAATTCCTTCAAGTATTCAGAGAATAATCCTGAAATTTGCTTAGGATTTCCATTCGAAAATGTCCCTAGAAAATCCACCAAGAATAAATTCAGAAAATTGTCTGAAAAATTTCTGCAGGAATTTTTCCAGGCATTCCTCTAGAAATATCCACTGGAATTACATAGTTCAAGAATTTACAATGGATTGCCATCAGAAATTTTGGAAGGAATTTGTCCTGGAAATTTCTAAGGAATTGCTCTTGGAATTTCTACGGAAATTCCTTCAAGAATTTCTCCGGAAATTCCTTCAAGAATTTCTCCGGAAATTCCTTCAAGAATTTCTCCGGAAATTCCTTCAAGAATTTCTCCAAAATTTCTATTGTAAAATGTCTACAAGGCCTTCCTAGACATTTTCTTGAAAATTCTTCCAGGAGTTTCCCCAATTATCTCAATAATGTTTTCAGTGATTCCTCCAAAAGTTTCCGCAGGATTTCTTTAGGAATTCCCCCAATAACTCATTCGGTAATTTACCTTAGAAATTCTGCAGAAATTTTCCAGGGGTTCCTCTAGAAATTTTCACTGGGATTCTTTCATGAGTTCCTCTAGAAATTTCCATAGGAATTTCTTCATAAATTTACACAGGGGTTCTTAAAGAAATTACCTCAGGATTTTCGAAAGGGTATTACTCAGAAATTCCAAATGAATTTCTTCAGAAATTCTTTCGACCATTCCTTAGAGATTCCTTCGAGAATTTCTACAAGATTTCCATTAGATAGACGGAAGTTAAAAATACTTAGGATTTTCTTTTGAAATTTCCTTAGGAATTTCTTTAAAAATTTCTGCAGGATTTCTACAAAATTTCCAGGAATTTCTCCAGGCATTTACACAGCAATTGCTGTGGAATTAACTCCAAAAATTATTTTAGAAATACCTGTAAAAATTATTTTGGGAATTATCTATTCCCCAGCGATTCCTTCCGGAATTTCTCCAGTATTTCCATTAAAAATGAAGAATCCTTGGGGGAACTCTAGGGATTTCGGAAAATTTCCTGGAGAAACCCCCGGAGGAGTTCCTGGAAGAATTCCGGGATGAGTTCCTGGAAGAATCACCGTAGGAATTCCTGGAGGAATCCCCAGAGCAATTCCTGGAGGAATCCTCGGAGGATTTCCTGGAGGAATCCTCGGAGGAATTTCTGGAGGAATGCTCGGAGAAATTCCTGGAAAAATCCTCGGAGGAATTCCTGGAGGAATCCTCGGAGGAATTCCTGGAGGAATCCTCGGAGGAATTCCTGGAGGAATCCTCGGAGGAATTCCTGGAGGAATCCTCGGCGAAATTCCTGGAGGAATCCTCGGAGGAATTTCTGGAGGAATCCTCGGAGGAATTCCTGGAGAAATCCAAGAAATTTCTGGTGGAATGCTCGGAGAAATTCCTGGAAAAATCCTCGGAGGAACTCCTGGAAACATCCACGGAGGAATTCCTGGAGGAATTCTCGGAGGAATTCCTGGAGGAATGCTCGGAGGAATTCCTGGAGGATTTCTCGGAGGAATTCCTGGAGCAATCCTCGGAGGAATTTCTGGAAGAATGCTCGGAGAAATTCCTGGAAAATCCTCGGAGAAATTCCTGGAGGAATCCTCGGAGGAACTCCTGGAGGAATCCTTGGAGGAATTCCTGGAGGAATCCTCGGAGGAATTTCTGTCGAAATCCTCGGAGGAATTTCTGGAGGAATGCTCGGAGAAATTCCTGGAAAATCCTCGGAGGAATTCCTGGAGGAATCCTCGGAGGAATTCCTGGAGAAATCCTCGGAGGAATTTCTGGAGGAATCCTCGGGAGAATTCCTGGAGGAATCCTCAGAGGAATTCCTGGAGAAATCCTCGGAGGAATTTCTGGAGGAATGCTCGGAGAAATTCCTGGAAAAATCCTCGGAGGAACTCCTGGAGAAATCCTCGGAGGAATTTTTGGAGGAATGCTCGGAGAAATTCCTGGAAAATCCTCGGAGGAATTCCTGGAAAAATCCTCGGAGGAATTCCTGGAGGAATCCTCGGAGGAATTCCTGGAGGAATCCTCGGAGGAATTCCTAGAGGAATCCTCGGAGGAATTCCTGGAGGAATCCTCGGAGGAATTCCTGGAGGAATCCTCGGAGGAATTCCTGGAGGAATGCTCGGAGGAATTCCTGGAGGAATCCTCGGAGGAATTCCTGGAGGAATCCTCGGAGGAATTCCTGGAGGAATCCTCGGAGGAATTCCTGGAGGAATGCTCGGAGGAATTCCTGGAGGAATCCTCGGAGGAATTCCTGGAGGAATCCTCGGAGGAATTCCTGGAGGAATCCTCGGAGGAATTCCTGGAGGAATCCTCGGCGAAATTCCTGGAGGAATCCTCGGAGGAATTTCTGGAGGAATCCTCGGAGGAATTCCTGGAGAAATCCACGGAGAAATTTCTGGTGGAATGCTCGGAGAAATTCCTGGAAAAATCCTCGGAGGAACTCCTGGAAACATCCACGGAGGAATTCCTGGAGGAATTCTCGGAGGAATTCCTGGAGGAATGCTCGGAGGAATTCCTGGAGGATTTCTCGGAGGAATTCCTGGAGCAATCCTCGGATGAATTTCTGGAAGAATGCTCGGAGAAATTCCTGGAAAATCCTCGGAGAAATTCCTGGAGGAATCCTCGGAGGAACTCCTGGAGGAATCCTTGGAGGAATTCCTGGAGGAATCCTCGGAGGAATTTCTGTCGAAATCCTCGGAGGAATTTCTGGAGGAATGCTCGGAGAAATTCCTGGAAAATCCTCGGAGGAATTCCTGGAGAAATCCTCGGAGGAATTCCTGGAGGAATCCTCGGGAGAATTCCTGGAGGAATCCTCAGAGGAATTCCTGGAGAAATCCTCGGAGGAATTTCTGGAGGATTGCTCGGAGAAATTCCTGGAAAATCCTCGGAGAAATTCCTGGAGGAATCCTCGGAGGAACTCCTGGAGGAATCCTTGGAGGAATTCCTGGAGGAATCCTCGGAGGAATTTCTGTCGAAATCCTCGGAGGAATTTCTGGAGGAATGCTCGGAGAAATACCTGGAAAATCCTCGGAGGAATTCCTGGAGAAATCCTCGGAGGAATTCCTGGAAAAATTCCTGGAGGAATCCTCGGAGGAATTCCTGGAGGAATCCTCGGAGGAATTCCTAGAGGAATCCCTAGAGCAAATCCTGGAGGAATTCCTGAAGGAATCTTCGGAGGAATTCGTGGAGGAATTCTCGGAGGAATTTCTGGAGTAATCCTCGGAGGAATTTCTGGAGAAATGCTTGGAGAAATTTCTGGAGGAATCCTCGGAGGAATTCCTGGAGCAATCCTCGGAGGAATTCCTAGAGGAATCCTCGAAGTAATTCCTGGGGGAATCCTCGGAGGAATTCTTGGAGGAATCCTCGGAGGAATTCCTGGAGGAAACCTCGGAGGAATCCTCGGAGGAATTCCTGGAGGAATCCTCGGAGGAATTCCTGGAGGAATCCTCGGAGGAATTCCTGGAGGAATGCTCGGAGGAATTCCTGGAGGAATGCTCGGAGGAGTTCCTGGAGGAATCCTCGGAGGAATTCCTGGAGGAATCCTCGAAGGAATTCCTGGAGGAATCTTCGGAGGAATTCCTGGAGGAATCCTCGGAGGAATTCCTGGAGGAATCCTCGGAAGAATTCCTGGAGGAATCCTCGGAGGAATTCCTGGAGGAATCCTCGCAGAAATTCCTGGAGGAATCCTCGGGGGAATTCCTGGAGGAATCTTCGGAGGAATTCCTGGAGGAATCCTCGAAGGAATCCTCGGAGGAATTCCTGGAGGAAGCCCTAGAGCAATTCCTAGAGGAATTCCTGAAGGAATCTTCGGAGGAATTCTCGGAGGAATTGCTGGAGGAATCCCTGAAGAAATTTCTGGAGGAATCCTCGGAGGAATTCCTGGAGGAATGCTTGGAGAAATTCCTGGAAAAATCCTCGGAGGAACTCCTGGAGAAATCCTCGGAGGAATTCCTGGAGGAACCCTCGGAGGAATTTCTGGAGGAATGCTCGGAGGAATTCCTGGAGGAATCCTCGGAGTAATTCCTGAAGGAATCCTCGGAGGAATTCCTGGAGGGATCCTCGGAGGAATTCCTGGAGGGATCCTCGGAGCAATTCCTGGAGGAATCCTCGGAGCAATTTCTGTAGAAATCCTCGGAGGAATTCCTGGAGGAATCCTCGCAGAAATTCCTGGAGGAATCTTCGGGGGAATTCCTGGAGGAATCTTCGGAGGAATTCCTGGAGGAATCCTCGGAGGAATTCCTAGAGGAATCCCTAGAGCAAATCCTGAAGGAATTCCTGAAGGAATCTTCGGAGGAATTCGTGGAGGAATTCTGGGAGGAATTTCTGGAGTAATCCTCGGAGGAATTTCTGGAGAAATGCTTGGAGAAATTTCTGGAGGAATCCTCGGAGGAATTCCTGGAGCAATCCTCGGAGGAATTCCTAGAGGAATCCTCGAAGTAATTCCTGGGGGAATCCTCGGAGGAATTCTTGGAGGAATCCTCGGAGGAATTCTTGGAGGAATCCTCGGAGGAATTCCTGGAGGAAACCTCGGAGGAATCCTCGGAGGAATTCCTGGAGGAATCCTCGGAGGAATTCCTGGAGGAATCCTCGGAGGAATTCCTGAAGGAATCTTCGAAGGAATTCCTGGAGGAATCCTCGGAGCAATTCCTGAAAGAATCCTCGGAGGAACTCCTGGAGAAATCCACGGAGGAATTGCTGGAGGAATCCTCGGAGGAATTGCTGGAGGAATTCTCGGAGGAATTTCTGGAGTAATCCTCGGAGGAAATCCTGGAGGAATCCTCGAAGGAACTGCTTGAGGCATCCCCGAAGGAAGTGCTCGAAGAATCCCCGAAGGAATTGCTTAAGTTCGAGGAATATCCGGAGGAATTCCTGAAGAAATCCCCTAAGGAATTGCAGAAGGGATCCTCGAAAAAAAAAAATCCTGGAGGAATCCGTGAAGGAACTTCTGAAGGAATCACAGAAGATATTCTGGAGGAATCCCCGAAGGAATTGTTGGAGGAATCCCGAAGGAATTCCTGGAGATATCCGTGAGAAATTTTTGGAGGAATCCCTGAAGATGTTCTGGAGGAATCCCCGAAGAAATTTCTGGAGGAATCCCGAAAGCATGCCTGGAGGAATCCGTAAAGAAATATCTGGAGGAAACTCCGAAGAAATTCTGGAGGAATCTCCAAAGAAACTCTGGAGGAAACCCCGATGGAATTGCTTGAGGAATCCCCAAAGGAATTGCTGGAGGAATCACCGAAGGAATTGCTGGTGGAATCCCCGAAAGCAATTGCTGGAGAAATCCCCGAAGGAATTGCTGGAGGAATCCCGAAGGAATTCCTGGAGGAATCTCCGAAGAAATTCTGGGCGAAACCCCAAAGAAATTCTGGAGGAATCCCCGAAGGAATTCTGGAAAGTCTGGAGAAATTCCTAAAGGAAATCTTTGAGAAATCTCTTAAGAAATTTCTGGAGGAATCTCCGAAGGGATTCCTTGAGAAATTCCCGAAGGAATTCTGGAACTTTTGGAGAAATCCGTGAAGGTATTCTTGGAGGAATCCCTGAAGGAATTCTTGGAGAAATCTCAAAAGAAATTTCTGGAGAAATTCCTGAGGAATTTCTGCGAGAGATCCTGGAGATATTTCTGGCGGAACTCTTGACGAAATTTTTGGAGGAATTCCCAGAGGGAGTCAAGAGTAATGGCTGGAGGAATCCTCGAAGGAATTCCCGATGGAATTGCTGGAGGAATCCCGAAATGAATTACCCGAGGAATCCCCGAAGGAATTCTTGGAGGAATCCGTGTAGGAGATCCAGGAGGAATCCGTGAAGAAACTCATAGAAGAATGCCTGAAGAAATCTGTGAAGGAACTCCTCGAATACTAGAAGGAACTAAAGGAGAAATGCCTGAAGGAACTGTTGGAGGAATGTTTCATGGAACTCCTCAAATTTTCGGGATCAATCATTTTTGCAACTATCAAAAGTTGGTGAGATATGTTTGTGGCTTTCGAGATTATTTAATTTTAAACCAAATTGTTCACATTTTTATGGTGACAAAAAACTATATTTTATTTAGTAACAATCTTATACAAACCTTAATTGGTTATCACTTCTCCAGTTCTCTATTTCTATCTGTTCTTTTAATTAAATTTTTCCGGCTTCTCCACATTTTGTTCCGTTTGAATACGAGTGTAGAACATCCAAGTTCATTTTTCCAAAAGCGATCCGGGAACCTCGATGGTGTGCTTTCAACGTCCGGTAGTGCCGATTATCCAACTGAACTTTGGAGAATTGTGGTGATTACTCCAGCCGCTTTCATACATTCCTGAGGACAAAATGGGGAATGGTTAAAAAAGATTCAAACGTGAAAACTTAACTGAATTTTTGCTTACCTCGTACCGATAATCAAACTGTGTGTTTCTGGAGGAAAAGATGCGATGCCGCGCAAAGCCGGATGCTTCCTGTAGCAACTGCGGGCGGAGTATCCGTCGTCGGGTGGCACGGACAGGTACGGGCTACCACACGAAAATGTTGTTTTGTTTTTGTCTTTTGACGTTTCAGTTCGATGCATTAGTATGCGTATTGACAAATTTCAGCACGCAGCCAGTTTTATACTAATCCGAGATTAATTGTAGTGCGCCGAAATCGGCGTACTAAAGTTAAATCTCAGATTAGAATCAAGGATAACACCGATTGGTGCTTAAGAAAATCGAGGATAATACGAGATTGGCGTCTAGTACGCTGTGGAGCTTACCGCCATCAGTGTATTTCCCCCCAAACAGTCCTTCAAATATCCTCAAACTTCTTCAAAGTCATTATTTCAATCCATCAAACCGTTTTCAAGTTGTATTTTTTTTTTTGAAGAAGTTTATAAGGTTTTTTTCGTTCATACGCCCCTTGTTAAAGATTAGGTGAAGAATATTGCAAAACAAATAACATGTAACAAATTTTCAAACAGAAGCTCATACATGAGAAAAATTCGTATGTTGAGCTGGATATGCTCTGGAGATCCCTTCAGAGATTCCTTCCGGTTACTCCTTCGGGAATTCTTCCTGGTATGCTTTCTTAAAATTTTCTAGGGATTTCTGAAGGAAATTATCCCACTCCAATCTTTGGAAGCAGATTTTTTCGAAAAATCTTCTGGGATTGTTTATTCGGAAGAGATAAATTTACGAATTTTCCAAGAGACTCGTTAGGAAACTCTCACTTGATTTACGCAAAAACTCTTTCAGAGATTCTTTGGAGAATTTGTTCGGGTATTTTTTGAAAATCCATCCTCCCGGAGTTTTTATGCGAATAACTTCAGGATTTTTTTTTCCGGGGATTAATGCTCTAATTAATCTTGTGAATTCTTCGAGGTCAACATTCGAAAATTGATCCAGAGATTCTTTCCCACACTTCCCCAGGGATTTTTTCTTGAATTTTGGCGGTATTTTTGTTTTCTTGGCAATCCCTTTTGGGGCCCATTCAAGAATTCCTTCATAGATTCACTCGGAAGTTCCTCCAGTTTTTTTTTCGATAATTCTTCCAGGACTTTCTTTGGTAGTTTAGTAGTAGAGACGTCTTTCGGGGATTATTTCCAGAATTTGTCTTTCATCGATTCTATTGCGAATTTCTTCCATAATTACTCCAGAGATACCTTTGAGAAATAGTCAGCTGATTCTTCCGGCAATTCTTCCGAGAAATCCTTCATCATTTCCTTTCGAGATGTTTTTTCGGAAGTTAATTTATGGATTTCTCCACAGATTTAAGGTCAGATTTGAGGAATTGCTTTGAAAACTCTTCCAGGGATTCCTTGGGAAATTTCTTTAAAAATGTCGTAAAAATGTGAATTTCTTCAGTAAATATCTCTTTAAATTCTCGAATTTTTTTGAGAACTGCTTCAGAGATTAATTATGAATTTCCTCCAGGGTCTCTTTCAGGGGATCCTCAAAACATTCCCCCTCAAGTACCTCTAGTGATTCCGTCGGGAATTCCTTCCAAGATTTCTTCGATATTTTTTCAATGATTTCTTCGCGCATTCCTCCAGGGATTATGTAGTTTCTTGAGGATTTTCTTCAATAATTCATGTGATGATTATTTCTTTCGGGGATTTTAGAAGTTTTTTTTTCTCCAGATAATCCTTCAAGGACTGTTTTGGATATTTCTTACTGAAATTTCTTCAGAGATTCCTTCAGAGCAACATTTGTCGGATATCCTTGACAATCTTGCTAGACAATCAGAATTCAAAACGTTTGCACAATATTTAACAGAATCTTAGTGAATGTGTGGTATATTCCGTAAGAAATCATCAAGAGCATTCAATAAGGAGTTTAGGTCCACAGACTTGCAGAGATTTTGCGAGGTTTTCGTGGGGAATCCTTTGAATTGTTTACACAACATATATGTTTCCACTCCAGTGGAGCTCATTGAAAAATCCTTTTTCCAAGAGGTATTCTTTCAGAATCCCAACGGGAATACTCTCAGAATCTCGAGAGGAATTCTCTCAGAATTCTAAGAGGGATTCTCTCAAAATCCCGAGGGGGATTCTCTCGGGATGTCGAGAGGGATTCTCTCAGACTTGATTGGTTCTTGACTAGAAGTTAACATTTTTTCAGAATATCTTACGATACCGCACCTTTAAATTTTAAATCAAATGATGAATTTCATCGACAAATTGAATGATTAATAAGGAACAGTGGATTGATCTTTTTTTAACGCAAGCAGATTTTAAGTTCCTTAGATTTGTTTACTTGACCATTCAAGACCATGTGTTATATATGTAGTACATTTTATGTTCTTTGTTAAGCTTGTCTAGCATTAAGAGAAACATGAAACATTCGTGTTTTCTGTCCAAATATGCCTTCAGGATTCTTCTAGAAATTCCTGTAGTGATGCCTTCTTGGATTCCTCCAGGAATTTGTCCAGAGATTTTTTTCCCCAGTGATTGCTTAATGAATCTGAGTTCACTTTCTTTGAATTTCTCGCGGATTCCTCCAGGAAGTCTTTCTTGGAGTTTTCAACCGATTCCGGCTGGGCTTCCTCAAGGTATTCCTGCAGCTATTACTCTTGGACTTTTTCCGGAGATCTCTCCACTGATTTTTACAGGAATTTTAACCAGGATTCCTTCTGAATTTCTTCCGGGAATGAACCCAGGGATTCTGAATGGTTCTGGAAAATCTCCCATCAAGATTTAACCTAAGAATTCCGTTACAAATTCTTCATGACGATTCTCTAAAGAATTACTCCCGAAATTTCTATATGGATTTCTTTAGCTATTTCTACCGGAAGTGCTTCAATGATCTACTTATGAATTTCTTTCGGGATTTATACAGAATATTTTTAGGGTATTTCTCCAGAGTTTTTTTCATGTATTTCTCTTTGGGTTTTCCAGGAATCATACGAAAGATTAATCTAGAATTTAACTACGAACTTCTCCCGGGAGCCTCCTAGAAATCCTTTAATAGAATCCTCAGGGGGTTGCTTCAGGAGATTCACCAATGACTTTCTTCAGGGATTACTACAGTGGCGTAGCAAGGGGGGTGCGGAGGGTGCGGTCCGCACCGGGTCCCCGAATTCAGGGGGCCTCCCAATCAGGGCAGGTCTAGTGTTATAAAATTTCCCTGATTTGGAGGCCCCATGAAATTGGGGGCCCAGTTTGAATAAAGTTCTGTGATTAGCGAAAGATTCTTATAAGTATAAGTTCAATACTTGCCAATCAGCTGATAGGTATGTAGGGGCCTCTTCGTGGTTGTCATGAGTTTATGGAATGGGGAACACAGATGGCTATTTTGAAGTTCTATTATTAACAGTTATAAATGTACACACTATATTCATGTAGTATAGTTAGTTTAGTTTATATTAGTTTGATGACCACTCTTTGCACCTGCAGGAGCCCCAAAATACAAGAAAAAAAATGTGTTAAATCAAGATTGAATTTACGATATCCAGTACCGATATGGAAGTAAAATTCATGAGCATTATGAAAACATCCCTGATATCCTAACAACAGAGCCAAACATAGCTGTTTATTAAGCTTAAGGTAGCAGCTGAAATTCAGGAGCCCTATTTATCAAAATTAAGAACTGAACACATCCCAGTCAACCAGTGATCGTATAAAATGTTGCATAAGATGTTAAAGGGGAGGCGATATGCGTACATATTACATACGCCTAAATGGAGGCATGTACGCATATGGCCTCCACTTTATCATCTTATGCAACATCTTATACGATTACTGGTTGTATGGGATGTCACGTCCTCAAAGGATTTCTGCGGGAATTCCTTCGGGCAAGAATATCTTTTTCGATTTATCTAGCAGTTACTTCAAAGACTTCTGCAAAAATTCCTCTATGATTTGCTTCAGAACTTTTTCCAGAAATTTCTTAAGAAATTTTTCTAGGCATTGGTTTACGAATACTTACAATGATTCCTTCAGGAACTCCTCCTAACATTTCTTAAGGAATTTCTTCGAAAAATTATCAAGAAATCCTACAGGAATTCCTTTGAGATTTTTTTTGTAGGAATTTCTTCAAGCAGTCGTTCTAAAATACCTCTTCGGAATCGTTCATAAAGTCATTCAAGCACTATGTCATGAAGCCCTTCAAGAAATCCTTCTGACGGACCTGACGGAATTTCTCCAAGATGATGTTAGAGATTTCTTCAAGCAGGAATCTTGCAGGAGTTCCTCATGGACAATATCTTTGATGATTTTTTGAGATTATGCTTGGAGTCATACCCGAATGGATGCTTGGGATATTTTCTATAGGAAATTTGAATGAATTCCCGAAGGAATTCTTGTAGAAATATCTGTAGGAATTTTTGTAGAAATTTCTAAAGGAACCCTTGAAGAATTGCCTAGATAAATTATTCTAAGGTGTGTTAGGAAAGAATCATTGGGTTGATTTGGGAGGTATATTCGATAATATTCTTGAAGGACTACTACAGTATTATTAAAGGATTCCTGAAGAAATTTTTCAAGCAAAGGGATTTTTGAAAGAACTAATTATGAAATGCCTAGATAATTTCTCAAAGACATCAATGACGGAAATTCCAAAGAATTCCAATTTTTTGGTGCAAATATAAAAAAATCTTCAAAAGAATTCCTATTTCCTTAGAGGAATTTCTGATGGAGGCCTTGGGTGAATTTCCGTAAGACCGCCTGAGATAATTTGTGCAGTAATTCATTGGGGATGAATGTGTTCATCCTTGTAGGGTTATCCGAAAGAAAACTTTGAGAAATCCATGAACGAATCTTTATACGTAACTTGAAAAAATCATAGGAGAAAAAGATTAAATCTTTATTGAAATTTCTTTAAAGATTCTTGAACGAATTGTGAAAGAGGACTTGAAAACATTGCCTAAGGAATCTTTGGATGATTTCCTACAGCATTCATTAGAGGAATTTCTGAGGAAATCCCTGAAGATATAACTAAAGAAAGGCTTGAACAAATTCTTAAGAAATCCTTGAAAGGACTTCAAGAAAAATCGTATGAGGCAGTGCAAAAAGAACCCTTGAAGAAGTTTCTAAAAAAAATTTGAAGAAATTCCTAAAGTATTCCTCCGAAAAAAAAAATGCTGAAGAAACATGTGGGGTAGCTCCAAAGGAATCGTTTGTGGAAATTTTTAAGTAACTCTTTATGAAGTTCTTGGGACTACATAATACTGAAGAAATTTCTTCAGAAATGAAGGAGAAGTTTCCTAAGGAATCAGTGTAGCAACTTTCGAAGGAAATCTTGAAGGAATTTGTAAAGAAGTCCCTGAAGTATTTCCCAGATGAATCGTAAAAGACATTTCAGAAAGTGTTCTTGGAGTTCCGCACTTGGAAAAATATGCTTGATGAAATCGTTTGAAACATTTCTTAGAAGTTTCGTGAAGGAAATCCAGACGAAACTGGTGTTATCGCTAAAGAAACTATTGAAGGTATCAATAGATTTTTTTATGAAATCCTAAGAATTCCTAAAGGGATTTATTGACGAATCCCAGTAGAATTTCTTGTAGGAATTTCTGTGTGAATTTTTACATTATTTATTAAAATTTCTGAAGTATTTCTTCGGATTTTTTTTTTATCTTTTTCAATAGTTAATTCGGAAACCCGTGTACAAATTCGTTAAGGAATATCTTTGCACATTAATTTGGAAATTCATTCTGTAATTGCTCCGAAAATTTCCGTTGGCTATAGTTCTGATTAATTATAAGACAATTCCTTTGGAAACTTCTTCAACTAATTCTCGGCAATGCTACAAAAATGGCTTTAGATTTTTATTTCTATGAACTTCTTCAGATTTTAATTTCTACGGAAATTTCATTGGAATGCTGTCTGCAATTTTTCACTGATTTTTTTTTTTGACAATTCGTTTGGGAGAACCTCTGGTAATTACTTTGGGAATAACTTCAAAACTTTTCTGAAAACTTCTATGCCAACCCCTACGGGAATTGATTCATTCTGTGAGTTACCTGATAACAATTTTCAAAAAACTTTTGGCGGAGTTTTTTTCGGCAAATTCTTGGGAAATGCTTCGATTGGATTTGATACGAAAATTCCTATAAAATTATTCTTAAGGTTTTTTTTTTGCAAATGTTTTTGAGTACTATTTTGGCACTTCCTTTGAAATCTGGTGGAAATTTCTCAGTAATAATATTCGAAGTTGAATAAGGTTAGTTTTTTTTTGAAAATATCTTTAACATCACTTTTTGAAATTCTTTGGGCAATTGCTTTGGACATTTATAGCGGGATTTCAGCAATTTCTTTGAAAGTTTCATCAGCAGTCCCTTTGAAAATATACCTGACAATTACTTTTGTAATTCTTCCAGTAGTTCAATGTCGAAATTCATTTGACACATACTATGAAAATTAATTAGCCAATTCGTTTGTAAATTTAAGCTTCTTCGGTAATTGCTCAGAAAATTCGTTTGGTCATTCCTCTGTAAATTTTTTCTGATAACTCTTTATGAAATAGCGTCTGTTATTACTTTGAAGCTCTATGATATACATTTTTGTTAATTAAAAAAAAAATCCAAGATTTTACAACGAAACGACCGAGAAAAATCTCAAGAGAATTACCTAAAAAATTATTAAGATTATTACCAGAAGAGATCACAAACAATTTCCAAAAAATATTTGAAGAAATTCCAATAGAATTTCTTGGAGAACTTCTGTGAGAATTTAAAGCATTCTAATATTTTATAATTCGAGTTTCTAAGGTATTCATTGGAAGAATTCATGAATCCTTAAATAGGTTTATTAGAGGAATTTCTAAAAAAAAAATCTAGCAAAACACTCAATGCATCCTCCGGAGGAATTCCTATAGAATGTTTTGGAGGAATTTGTGTAAGAATCTCCGGAAAACTCTTGCAGGAGTAATTAAATAAATACACGAAGAAATCTTTGCATGAAAGGATCCGGAAAGATTTCTTGTACAAAATTATTTGTAAATTACCTGGGAAAATCAGTTTAAGAATGAATGAATGAAATCAATTGCAGAAATTCTAATAGAATACTCGAATAAATCTGAACGAATCTTCGGTGAAATCGCAAGAGAATTTATTGGATAAACTACTAAAGAAATCTCTGCAAAAATTCCTGTAAAGTTTGGGAGCAATTTCTAAAGGCTTCTTTGAAGGAATTCCTTTAGAATTTTGAATAACCTTAGAAGAATTCCTAAATCGATTCCTGGAAAAATCCCAAAACTAAGTTTTGGAGAAGTTATTAAATAAATTAAGCAAGGAATGCTTTATCCGAATGATGAAATCTTCGCAGGAGTTTCTAACAAGATCCTTGAAGAAATTCTGAAATAATCTTGTGATAATTTCCAAAAGATTTTTTTGAAGAATTATTTAAGAAATCCTTGGAAAAATACCCGTATAAATTCATGAAGCGATTTCTGGAAAATTCCCGTTGATTATCCTCTATGAAATCCTAGTCTTGCATTTATCACTTAAAGGTCGCTTCTAGGCATTCTTAAAGAATTCCTGTAGAAAGTGGCAAAATAGTCATAGGATGAATCCGCGGAGAAACTTCTGGAGAAGTTATTTGTTTTCTCCCTTTTAAAACTCCCATTTTCATCCCTTTTAAAACAGGAATGAATCGCTTTTTGTTCTGTTTCTTATTTTTGTATATTTGTTAGAAGTGAGCATGGATTATATCAAAAATAACGTTAATTCTGGTGGAATCAATCATAATTTCTGGAGAAATACTTGACTGAGAGGCTTCTTGATTGATTTTTCAAAAGCTTTCTTGAAAGAATTTTGAAGGAGTCTTATCAAAAATCGGAATAGAATTTTTTTAAAAAGTGCCCAGAGGAATACTAGCAAAAATTCCTGAAGGAACTCTTGAGAAAACTGTTAGAGTTGATGGATATTGAAAAATTCGTTAGAGGAAGTCCAGAAGGATTTTTCGAGAGAATTCCTACAGAACTCCTACAGAAGTCCATCTAAAAGTTTAATTTAATTAATTAAATTTAATTTATTTAATTTCTTCTGTAGGAATCCTTTTAGATTTTGTTTAATTATAATCAAATTGATTCTTTGGAAATTTCTTGCAGGGATTATAGAATGAATCTCTTAGTAAACTTTTAGGCAAGCTTCTTGAAGAATCCTTGCAGATTTTTTTTTTCGAAAAAGGTTTTGCATTAATTTTTGAAGGAATCCTTGGTGGAATTTCTGAAGTAATCCTGGGAAATATTTCTGATGAAATCTTAAAAAGGACGCCAAGATAAGTTATAAATGCTTGAGGAAATTCCATGTTTAGTTATTGGAGAAATATCTGGAAGAGTTATTTGAGGGAATAATTGAGAAATACTTGTAGAATCTATGGAGAACTTGACATTCATGAAAAATCATCAAAGGACTATTTCGAGGGTTCCCTGAAAGACACGAAAGAATGTTTAAAGAAATTCTAGAAGGGCTTCTCTTCCTCTGATGGAATCCCGATGTAATTTCTTGGAAGAATATCTGGTTCTGAATGGATCATTGGTGATTGTTTTGTAGTATTTTTTTCCTGGAATTGTTCAAGAATTCTTAAGATGATCTTCTAGATGAATTCTCAAAGATATAATTAATAGATTCCTGAACTAATATTTCGAAAAATACTCGACGAAGCCTTTGCAAACATTTTCGGCATAATTCTTATAAAAAATCTCGCGCTCTCGAAAAAAATCATAAAGGATTACAGAAAATAATGTTTAACTTTCCGTTGGCCACCACTGCCAGCATCACTATAATGCTGAGTACAAAAAGCGAGATTTTCAACGTTTTATACAAAATCCAAGAGTGCGATCATTCGATAGTTAAATGTATAGATTTATCATTGTAAAATATGTACATATTATGTAATTTTCATGGGGGTTTACCAATTTGCTTCCGCACCGGGCCCCCAATTTCCTAGCTACGCCACTGGATTACTATAGGGACTTCCTTAGTGCCTAATCTAGGCACTTATTCAGGAATAATTTCAGGTATATATCCAGAATCTCACTTAGGGTTTTTCAGAGATACCTGTAAGGATTCTTCCAAAGAATTCTCCAGAAGATTCAATCAGGAACTCTAGCAGATATTTTTCCAGAGATTTTTGTATGAATTCTCCCAGGGATTTCTTTAAGGATGCCTCCCAGAGTATCCCCAGGGATTAGAGTAGGAATTCGCCTAAAAGGACTTCTTAATGGATTGCTCCAGGAATCACATAAGTTATTTATCCATGAATTTGTCCATGGTTTGTTCTAGGAATTCCCCTAAGGATTCCTTCAATGACTTGTCAAGAACTCAGAAATTTTATCTATGCCTTCATTGAATGGTTTATATTGAACACTCTACGTAGATTTTTCAAGAAATTTACGTAGGGGAATTCCACCAGGACATCCCTTGAGGCATTGCTCTTGTGATTTATCCAGGAATTCCTCGTGGGATTCTCCCAGGATTCTTTTATCCCTTGACCGAGGGACCAAGGAACTAATTTAGTTATTTTTCCAAAGATGCTCATAAGATTTGTACCAGTAAATTCTTCAGGTTTTTTTTTCACAGATTCTTCAATGAAATGCTATTTCAATTTATCTGGGAATTCATGCATGCAGATTTTTTTTCCAGGGATTTCTGTACAAATGAGACGTGACTTCCAAAAGTTTCTTCAGTGCTTACTGTAGGAATTCCTCAAGGGATCCCTCCAGGAATTACTTTGAGAGTTTATTTATGACTTCCTTTAGAGGTTTATCCAGAACCTTCTACAGAGATTGTCCGGGAAAATTATTTAGAGAATAATGTAGGTATTCCTCCAATGGTTTCTCTAAGAATTGCTCCAGGAATTGTTCCAGCAACTGAATCCAAAATTTTTACAGGAATATCTGTAGTGATTCCTTCAGAGATTCCAAAGATTCCTCTTAAAATGCCACCTTGGGTTCCAGATCTTCTTCTAAGGATTCCACTAGAAATCTTTCCATGGATCAATCTAGGAATTCTCGTTGGGGTTTCTTCATGATTTCTCTGAGAAATTGTGATGATTATTTCGGTGAACAGATTTTTCCGTTACTATCATCCACCGCATTGAGTACTAAAGGTAGTAGAAATAAACTTTTATTTGACGGCAGTAAAATTGACGTTCTGAGCTGGCCCCGACCAGATTAAAAAAGGCCAAATTTTTGCTTTAAACCTTCCAGGACGCGCGCCATCAAGCAGGTGAAACTGCACCGCGGTCGCGCTGCATACGACGCACAGTGCTGCGCCCCATAGACAAAAGTGAAAAAATCGACTTCAAAATTTTGTTCAATCTAGTATGTTATGCTGTTCATGCATGCTTGAAGTATGTTGCTCGACCATTATAAGCTTGAAGATCGTGTTTATTATACCAAAAAACCTAGATTACCAAACAGTGTTTTCGTTGTCCATAGAAAAATAATATTTTATAAAACAGAGTCATCTTTGGCCTAGCTCAACATAATTAAACGTTTATGTTTTTAGTGAAAATCAAAATGGAAGGTCTACAACACATCAGTAGAATCTATTTTTTCGTTTAGCACGGCAACATGTTTTGATATTTGTGAAAATAAAATGTCATAATGTAAGTACTATATGGCGTAGAAGAAAAACGACCTCAAAATTCAAATTAATGAAACAAAAAATGACCTCAAAAGACCTCTCTGAAATTTTCAACATGTGTTCTTCATAGTGTCCGCTGAATACTGAATTCGACTCCAGCTGCTTTTATTTGCTAATTTGTTAGTAATCGAGCTTTTTCCGAGTGATGTATTTATAGTCAAAATCGAAGATATTTTTAATCAAGTGTTCTTTTCTGATCCATTCAAACGAAAAATGTAACAGTTTATATTGTTCCCTCGTTTTCTTATGAAACTGCTGATTTCTACCAAGAATTTGAGGGTAAACTTCAACGATTTCTCCAGTTTTAAAGTATGAAACTGGACAAGAAATGGCCAAACGCACGACCTTCAAGAAACAAAATGTTCGATGAGAATAAAGTTTGGTGAATAAGTCATTCTTGCAATTACCTATTTATTATGACCTATTTGTTTATACAGTTGCCCAAACTGCATTCTAGAAAAAAAAACAGTGAGATTTTCATAAGTTGGCGTTTAAGACACTTAAGCGATTATGAAATATGCATAGGACATTTATGCAAATTGTAGCTTTTATCAAGTTTGTCAACTTCACCGAAGACACTATTGAGAAAAAATGTATGGTACGTTAGTTATGATTTTTGTCCTGCAGTTCCATACATTCGCAGCACTGTGCGACGCCGAGGTTTTTTGGTAGTGTTGTACTTTTTACAACGGCGCGCGCGCTGAAGGGTTAAAACCAAGCTGTAGGCTCAAAATGCAACCGGGGGCTGACAAATCCGGGACATCACTGTGCAGCAGGGATGCCAGATGTGAAGACATGTCTTCAATTTGAAGACATTTGATGTTCTGTGAAGACATTTATTTTTGTGGAGACAAATGGAAGACCCTTTATTTTTTGTGAAGACTTTTGAAAGCTGAAAAATTATATTAATTTATGTTGTAAATCTAAACCCAAGTCTAAACCAATAATTGAAATATCTTTGAATAATTTAAGATGAAATGCGTTTCAATTTTTGTAGATAAAATTTTAAACTTTTAAAACCTCAAACTTACATATTCCGAAATTTTTGGTCTTCATATTGGCAGAAATTTTGAAGCAGTTTTTAGCTAGGGGCAAGACACTGTGCAAACGAAAGTAACTCTGAGAAATTCTGAGTAACTCTTTTACCAATGATCGACGAAATTTGTCAAAAAACACCCCTAAAACTGCAAGAAAAGTGGTATATCGGGCAATATTGTTTTGGTTTTGCGATAGTATCAGGCAATACCCAAGCAAAAACGGGAGCAATCCAGAGAAATTCTGAGCAACTCTATGAAGGAAAATGCACTCTCCAGCACAGTGTCTTGCCCCAAGGTTTTTAGTTAAAATACGAATCAACTTAGAAGACCACCATTTCATGGAAATTTTAGGAAGTATGCTCAACTATTGAATTAATTTTTCATCGGCAATTGTTTATAGAAAATAGAATTTTCATCATCCTCTGGGAATTCAACTGAGTATTCTCTAATTTTTCAAAAATCTTCAAAATCAGAGATAACTTCTAGAATATTACCAAGGTTTTTTTTTTGGAATTTCTCCCCAGAACTTCGTTTGAATTTTAAACAGAGCTACATCCAGAATATCCGAAGATTTGTCCAAGCCTGTTAAGATTTCTGAAGTAGTCCCTCGAGAATCTCTCTAGAAGGTCCACGGAAATTTCTTCAGGATTTCATCAGGAATACCTTCAAAAGTTTCTCAGGAATTCTTCCAGGTGTTTCTCGAATATTCCACCTGGAGTACCTCAGGAACTCTTTCAGTTCCTCTGGAATTCCTCCAGAAGTTTGCTGATTTTTTTTTATCAGGAGAGCCTCGGAAATTCCTACAGGAGTTTCTCGGGAATTCATGCTGGAGTCCTTCGGGAGTTAGCTGTTCTTCGATAATTCCTTTAGGAGTTCCTCGGGAATTCCTCCAGCAATTCCTCGAGAATTCTTCCATGAGATCCTCAAGAAATCCTTTCTCGGAAATTCCTCCAGGAGCTCCTCGAGAACTCATCCTGGAGATGCAAGGGAATTCCTCCAGGAGTTCCTCGGGAATTCATTCAGAAGTTTCTCGAGAATTCCTCTAGGTGTTTCTCGAGAATTATTTTAGGAGTTCCTCGGGAATTCCTCCAGGAGTTCCTCGGTAATTACTCCACCAGTTCCTCGAAAATTCTTCCAGGAGTTCATCAAGAATTCCTTCAGAAGTTCCCAGAGAATTCTCCCAGAAGTTTCTCAGGTATTCCACTAGGAGTTTTTCGGGGATTCCTCTAGGAGTTCCTCGGGAATTTCTCCTCGAGTTCCTTGGAAATTCTACAAGAGATTCTCGGGTATGCCTCTAGGAAAATACCTATAGGAGTTTCGGAAATTCCTCCAGGAGTTTCTCAAAGGAGTGTTTTTGGGAAGAAGTTCATCGTGAATCTCTATTGCATTTTCTCGGGAATTCTTCAAGAAGATTCTCGGGAAATGTTTCAGGAGTTTATAAGATATTCATCTGGATATACCTATGAATACCTCCAGGCAATTCCTAGGAAACTCCTGGAGTAGGTTTTCTGGGGACCAAGAGGAATTCCCGAGGATCTGCTGGAAAATAACCTCGAAAAACTATAAAGATTTGCTCATGGAATTTTTGGAGGGATTTCCAAGAAACATATAACTCCATGGAAAATTCCCGAGGAATTCCTGGAGGTTTTCCCGAGAAACTTTTCAAGGAATTTTCGATGAACTTCTGGAGGAATTCCCGAAGAACTCCTGGGAGAAATTTACCGAGGATCTCCTGTGGAAATTCTGGAGGGTCTCTTGATGGAATTCCTGAGCATCCTTGGATGAATTGTAAAGGAACTCCTGGAGGAATTGTTGAGGACCTTTTGGAGAAATTCTCGTCGATTTCCTTAAGGATCTCCTGAGGGAATTTCCGAGAAACTCCTGAAGGATTTTTAGATGATCATCTGAAGGAGTCCTCGAGAATATCGTGTAGGAATTCTCTTGGAACTTCTCGAAGAATACCCGAGGAGCTCCGGGAGGAATTTCCGAGAAACTCCTGGAGTAATTCACGAGCAACTCATGTAGGAATTTACGAGAATCTTTGGAGGAACTCCCGATGTTCTCCTAGAAATTCCCGAAACACCTGGAAGAATTTCCGGAGAACTCCTGAAGGAATTCCTGTCGATCTCCTAGAGGAATTACCGATGAAGTGCTAATGGAATTCCGGAGAACTTCCGAGGAACTCCTGGAAGAATTGCCAAGGAATTCCTGGAGGAATTTCCGGGGAACATCTGGAAAAATGCCAAGGAGCTCCTGAAGGTTTTTTTGCCAAACTTTTAGAGGAAATCCCGAGGAACTCTTGGAGGAATTCACAAGGATCTTCAGAAGGAATTCTGTAGGAATTCCCGAAGATTGCCTGGAGGAATTCCCGAGGATCAACAGGAGGATTTCCCGACAAACTTTTCAAGGAATTTCTGAAAGGAATTCCGATGAGATTCTGGAGGAATTCCTGATAAACTTCCTGAAAAAATCCCGGGGAACTCCGGCAAGAATGCTCAAGGAACTTCTGTAAGAATTGCCGAGGGCTTCTTGAAGTATCTCCAAGGATGATTTCTCGAGAAATTCCTGAAGGATTTTTCGAGGATCTTCTGGAGGAGTTTCCGAGGATCTCCTGGTGGAATTCCTAAAGATCTACTAGAGGAATCCCCGATGAACTCCTAGAGAAGTTCCCGAAGAACTCATGGAGGAATTTTCTAAGAGCTCCTTGAAGAATTCCCGAGGAAGTCCTGGAGGAATTTCCGAAGAACTCCTGTAGAATTTTCCGAAGAACTCCTGAAGGAACTTTGTCGGGAAACTCAACTCCTGAAGAAATTCTCGGGAAACTTATGAAAGAATTCCGGAGGAACCCCTAGAGGAGTTCTTGAGGAACTTCCGGAGGAATTCCTGAGAATCTCCTGGAAGATTTCCTGAGGATCTTTTGGGGGAACTCCCGAGGATTTGCCGAGAATCTTCTGCAGGAATTCTCAAGGACCACTTGGGGGAATTTCCGAGGATGATCTGAAGGAATTCCCGAGAAACTCCACGATTCCCAGGGATCTTCTGAAGGTATTCTTGAGGACTTCCTGGGGGAATTTGCGAAGGAATTCCTGGATAAATTCCCTGATTTTTTTGTGGAACTTGTGGAAATAAATTCGATAAACTTGTTTAGGAATTTTCGGGAAAACCCCTTAAAATTGCCATGGAAATTCTGGAGAGAACTATGCATTATTGCTGGAAGACCTCATGGTATACTCCTTCATATAAGACTAAGTGAGAACATAGCATAAATTTTGACTGTTAACATTAATTTTATACTAATGCCACAATATAGGCTGTGAAGACATGTGAAGACATTTTAGAGTGCTTTGTGAAGACATTTGAAAATTTCACCTGGCATCCCTGCTGTGCAGTTCAAGTCAAAGTCGAACAACGTGCGGTGAACGAACTTACTTCCGCACGTGAGCGAGGCTTCAACCATGGAAATGCCAACCAAGCACGCGCCACGCTACAGTAAACGGAACACGCCTTTGCCTACTTTGGTGGAGCTTCTAGCTGGCTGCTGTCTGTCAGTTAGTTACTCCTTCTGTTGCTGCTGCTCCCAGTCAGTCAGTGAACATGATGGGATGCATCCAAAGCATGCTTGGACCGACCGACACCCGGTCCCGACTTGTCGCTCGCCATTTTACGAGTCAGGGAAATTATTATGACAGCGTACTTCACTCCAGTTGTAGCAGTAGCAGCGGAGTAGCAGAGCCAACTACGATGGCGAAAGCGAATGTGGAATTGCAATCCACTTTCGGGTTCGCAAAACGATATCGCCGGTTGGTAGGCTAGTGGTTTGCATAGTAATGGTATACCGATGATGACGGTGGTGGTGGTGGCAATGACGATGACGATCATTCACGGCGATGTTTGGTTAGCAAATATTGACGGAGATGTTTTCAATTTGATTACAATTTTAATTAAATTGAAACAAAATGGTGTTCGCCTTTGGCATTCTGAGGGAGGTGAAGGATAATTGCTGGGTGGATAATTACGCAGCAATCTAAAGCATTTATCATGGTGGATGATTCTCGGTTCAAGAGGAGCACTTCCTGTTGTTGTTCTAGATTCATTGTTCGAGAAGAGTTTTTGTCTGGCTCTTTGTATGTATGCTCTCTGTTTAAAACTTTGTTCAAATTCAACAGAGTGACTAAAGGTGAATATATAACGAAGCCACACCTCAAATTCTCAAGAGCACATATCTGAGGAACCAAAAAACGGATTGCGCTGAAAAGTTGATCGATTGGTGACCAATCGACCAACTTTTCGGCGTAAGCCAACCATCGGTTCTTCAGATTTGTGCTTTTGAAAATTCGAAGTTTGGCTTCGTTATATATTCACCTTAAGGAATTTCTCTATTGTTCCACTGTTTCACTGATGCATCAATAGCTTATCCAGACATACTTGAAAATATCATTTCAAATAGTCTGGGCCAGAAAATTCATCATAAAATGCCATCTTAAGTTCCTACACGGAATTTGGCCTCTTTCTCAAGGAATATCTTTATGAATTCCTGCAATAATTCTATCAAGAATTGCAGCTTGGATTGTTCGAGGATATCATTTTTTTTTTGATAACTCTTCCATGATTTTTGAATTGTTGCAGTAATATTAGTATGTAATTCCATAAACAATCCTCTAGTGATTTAATACAGAATTTCACTAGAGTTGCTTCCATTAACGCTATCAATAATTCCTTCATGATTTTAACCAGAAATATTTCCAATAATTTTGACAGGAACACCACTATGAGTTTTATTCTAGGAAATTTTCAGAAAAGTTTTACCCAGTTTTGCAGTAGAAGTTTCTTCAAGAATCTACAGAAAATTGCATCGATAATACCACTGGAAATTCCACTTCATCAGAAGTTGCACTATATATTCCAACAGTATTTCGATAAGAAATTATTCCTGAAGTACTACCATACATTTCACCAGGACTTTGCTACTAAGAAATGCACGAAGAACTCCGACAGGCATTTATCGATGAATATTACCAGGAGTTCTGCTAGAATATTGAGAAAATCTTCTGAGCATTCTACAAGGAATCCCTTGAAAATTCTACCAGGAACTAGACCAAGAAATCAATAAAAAAAATACCAAGAATTCAACGAGTAATTTCACTAAGAATTCCAAATCTCGTCATGAAATCTACCCAAAGCTCCACCTGGGTTTGTACTCAAGAATTTCAGGACCCCTCCATGAATTGGAATGTGTGTATCCCGAAGTTTTACAAACAAATTACTCTGCAATTTGTATGAAGAAATCTCTCGGCAAATCCCCAAGGAGATCTCCAAGAATTTCATCAGGAATAACCTATTATCATCGCAAAAATGCATCAGAGTTCCTTATAAAACTGTCACCAAAATTCTCAATATTTTATTAAATTACTTGAAATATTTTACCAGGTATTTTATCAAAAAAAAAAAAATGCGCCAAGAACCAGCCAGGAATTTCACCAGAAATTCCAAAGAATTTCATCAAAAGTACCCTGAAAGGTTTAGCCAATAATTTCTTGAAAATTCCACCATCAATACCACCAAGAATTCATTCACAAATTCTACTATAGATTTTGCAAGGAATGTTATGAAGAACTTTCCTAGAATTTCAACCAAAAATTTTTCTAGGATTCCCAAAAAATTTCTCCAGCAATTCCACAAGATACTTCATCAATAATTTCACAATAAAATTTGCTAAGAAAATGTCATAGAAATTTACACTGAAATATCAACAAGAATATATAAGAATTGCACCAGAAATTTGACTGAGAATTTCACTAAGAAGTTTCATAGGAATTCAACGAGAAACTCTTCTACCCTTTCATTAAGAATCCCACTAGAATTCCACTAGAAAAAATCCACTAGAAAAATCGTCAGTAGTTTCACAAGGATGGATATCCAAATGTTGCGCCAGGAATATCGAGGAATTCTAAACTATTTTAGCGAGAATTATCCCAACAATTACACAAGAAGTTCTCCCAGTAACTTGGCAGGATATTTCATACGGGTAATAACACGAATTTCTGGATGAAATTCTTCTAAAGTTTCATTAGGAAATCCACAAAGATTTTCCCTTTGAATGCTATCAGGAATTTCATCGAGATTTCCGCGATCAATACCTTCAGAAATACTAAAAAAAAATTCTTCGTAGAGTTCGGCAAGAACTCTATCAGGAATTTTCCTACAAATTTCTGCGAGAATTTCACCAGAAATGCTTCTAAGAATAGCAATTTTCTTAAGAATGTTTAAATTTTCCCCAAAAAGCTATATGAGTAACTTATACAGAAACTTCTTCGAAATTTTTGAACACTGGATGAATCCAGAAGTTTTTATAGAATATGTCCAAGAATTTCCCTCAAAGTTTCAAACAAAACGTCCAGCAATCTCCGAGTCATTTTTCCAAAAACTCTAGAAAAATTCTACAAAAAAATCCCCAAGAAATGTTTTAGATATTTTCTAGAAAAAGTTAAAAGTATTTAAAAACTTTCACTAGTGAATTTTCGAGGAATATTTAATAAATCATCCTCAAAATTTCTTCATAAATTGCGGAGAAATTTTTACAGAATTGGTCTAACAACATGATCTGTTGAATTTTCAAGGTATTGAAATTCCGGACGATTTTTTTCCAAGAAATTTTGCCGAAAAATTTCTCAAATTCACCAAAGACTTTTCGTATGGTATTGCATTGAATAAATTAAGAATTTTCCTTTAGGTTCCTGTTGAATTTCATGAGACATTTCATAGGGGATTCCTAGAAAATTGAACACAGGCGTTTCTAAGCAGTTCTCAAGATTGTTTTTAAAAAATTATAATAACGTCCGGCAATTAATGTGGCTGTATTTTCCGAAAATTTTCCATAAATTTCTCCGGAGATTTGTGCAAAATTTCCAAGATTTTTTTTTTCAGTTAATCATAAGCAATTTCTGTCAAACCATCAAAAATTCCAAATTCAAATTTTCCGGAAGTTTCCAAAGTCATTTTATAAGTAACTTGTCTGGAAATTTTTTATTAATTATTTTTGAGATAATCCCAAAACATTTCTTCTAGAATATCTGAAGAAAACTTGCGAAATTCCCCAGAAATTTTTCTGTAGAACTTCCGGGGATTTGAGACAAAATTTATCCAGCTTGCTCTTTAGAATCCAATAGGCATTCTCTAATGATGTTTCATGGAAAGTTAAAAAAAATCTTACGAAATCATCAAGACTTTCTTTTTAAAAATACATGCAAAATATTTTAAAATTTGGAGAGATTTATTCAAAAACTGATATATTTTTTTTTTATTTTTAAAAAATTGATTGATTTGTCTTTATTTAAGAGACTTTCAGCCCTTGGCTGGTTCGTCTCTACATTTATCTATTTTTTTTAAATTTTGTTTATATTTTTTTTTACAAAACTCACATTTATGAACAAAACGTATAAATAGCCAAAACTTCCTAATAAACTTCTCATAAGAACGTGCTGGGGACCTGGCTAATCTTTTGAAGACTCCCGACTCTAAACTGGTGTTTTTATTTTTTTTTAAGATAATCATTGAGGAAATCCTGATGAGATTTATATCAACATGGTCAGGTTTTCAGCTAAATTATCTCTAAATTAGGTTAATAGCTAAATTATCTTTGCGGAATTGCCTTCTTGGTCAAACATATTCACATCCATTGGAAATTAAAAAAAAAGTCTGGCTTACGACACAAACAGACGTGACAATCTTCAAAAAAGTTTGGTTTATTAATTTAAAGATGGAACAAAAAAAATCCAAGCATATCCACCCGGATTCTCTAAGAAACTCATTCAAATTAAAAAAAAATTTTTACATATATTATCAAGAGACAAACAAGTGAAAAAGCAAATCAGTTGTCCATCAGCAATGTACCCAACTTTTTCTATCAGTTTTTTTGAAAATTTTTGAGAAATCCTTATAAAAGTACTCTGGAAGTTCACCAAGGAATCTTCGGAAAATTTCATTGACTTTTTCTGAAAATCTATAGTAAATATACTTGGCAAATTTCTTTAAATACTATCGATGAATTGTTTCCGAAAAATCGAAAGTATTTTGCACGAATTTGAGAAAAAAGTGAGTGGAACTTCACGGATTTTTTTTTGTTGAAATCATTGGGGATAAATCCAGGGATATTTCATCAACAATTTCCAAAAAAAATCTGCAAGAATTCCAGTGCAACTGCTACTTGGAATTTTCTGAGAAAACAATGGATACTGTTCCGGAAAATTGAAAAAAAAAAAAACGGAAATTCTCCCAAAAAAGAAAGAGGAAAATTTTCCAGCAGTTCATTAGGATACTTTCGAGATAGTTTTTGAGATTTTACAGGAAATTTTCGAGAAAATTCTGGAGACACCGAAAAAATATTAAAAAAAAATCCCAGCAGAAAAAAAACGCCACCAATAACGGAGTGTGCATTCATCTTCTTAATTGCACTACACCCAACCATTTTATGTTCAAACGCCAATCCCCTGAAACGAAAAGGTTGGTGTCGCTGTCCCCGTTTCTTCCTTCATTAAACTCAAAAAAAAAAAAATGTCAATTATATTATTCATAAGTGGATGACCAGATTGCCTCTAATTTCAGATTTATCTCTCAATCCGGTTCCGGGTCATTTGGCCGAAAGGGTCATTTGACCGAATGCCATTCTCGAAAGAACAGCCTATGACTCAAAGAAGGAATTAAATTTGATTAAATTTTGGCAGCTTCAACGCTAACTGATTCCTGAATGACAAAACAAGAAAGAATAGCTTATGATTCAAAGAAGGAAATATTTCTGATGATCATATTGACTGTTGGAACGTCATAAACTTATTCTGATTTCTTTTGAGCATAATTCGGCCAAACAGCATTCGGCCAAATGACCGGACACCATGTTGACCATAAAAAATTAGAAGTAATGTTGATATTTGCAAAATGTTTCTCAATACTGGCTCTGCAAGCACTTAAATTAAATGGAATAAAATTCTCGAGAATTTTTTTAGACATTTTTAAAGGAACTTTCGAAAAATGTCATCACAAATGCTCAAGACGTTGAATTTCTTCAGAAATATTTTTGCATTTGGGAAGATTTTCTGCTTCCTAGGGCATGTTTTTCTGCCAAAATCTTCCAGCGAATATTTCCTCAGGAAGTCCCCCGCAAGCTTCTAAGGATTTTCTTTCATTTCTATTTATTCTTATTTTTTTCTTGGAAATTCTCGAAAAGTTACAGCTTATTGCAAAAACTCCTGAAAAACTCCAGGAATATATGAAGAACCTTAGTAAAAACTGGCAGTGAATGACGTCAGACAGTTATCAAGTTTTATTTTATATTTTCTTAAGAACTACTCCAAAAGTTTCCCTTGAATTTCTTCGTTGAAAGAAATTTATTTTGAAGTTTTCCATAAATTTCTTAATATAATCCCGAAAAAAATATGATATAATTCTCCATATTTTTTCCCAAATTTCCCTAATATTCCCTTTAGAAGTTTCCTAGAAACTATAAAAGAAAGCTTCTTTTTATATTCCCAGTAATTTCTAGCAAGTTTTCTAGATATTCCCTAGGAATTTTACAGAAAAGTCTTTCGGAAATCCCCGACAAATTTGTCTCAATATTGCCAATGATAATTCCCAATAGAATTCCTGGTGAATTTCTCCGGAAGAATCAGAGGAATTTCTCTGGAAATAATTAATAAATTTCTCTGATGTCAGCTTTTATTTAATTGTCAGAAAATTTCTCCTGAAATTCTCTGGAAAATTCGAAAAGCATTTCCCCAGAAGTTCATTAGGAATTTTTCTAGAAACTTCCGAGAGATTTCTTCAGAAATTCTGTATTATTTCAAAAAGTTTTGAGAGTGTTCCTATAAAATTTCTTTTTAAAAATTCATCAACATACTGTTGAGATTAATTTTCTGACAAATTAAACAAAATCACTTCAAAAATTAAGATTTTTCATACCTAAAGAATATATTTATGTCCCCAGAAGATTTCAAGGATTTCCCGTAAAAAATAAATAAAATGTCACCAATTTCCAAAAAAACTCTCTGTGTAATACACAAGCAATTGTACAGAAATTCCGCCAGTAATTCAAGAGAAAGTGGTCTAAACATTTTGGAGCATTTATCTATAAACTCTTAAAGTATTTCTCCGGAGTTTTTTGAGGGATCTTCAGTTAATATTTTCTCCAGAATTTCTTTAAAAACTGTCCCTTAAAATCAAAAAAAGTTTTCTGAGAAATTTAGCTAGAAATTCCACAGAAGCTTGTTCTGAAATCCGCATTAGATTTCAACGATAACTTCGAATGAATACCACCTTTAATTCGTGAGGAATTTGTACAGAAATTTCTGAGGTGTTTTTTGAGAAGTTTAAACGCTAATTTAAAAAAAATTCTGGAAATTTTACATAAAGTTTCCTAGTTATTTTTTTTATTTTTTTTTTAAACTGGCAAAAATATAAAAGAATAAGACTTGAAATGTTTGAGTGATTTATCAAAAGCGAACAAGAAGTGTCCACATGAAGTAACAAGAATTTTTTTCCACAAATTTGTGAGAAGTTTGTAAAAAAAAAAAATAGTTAACAAATAATCCAGGAACTCCCGAAACTTTTGTTCTACAAAGTTTTTCTATGAATTTATCCAATTTTATCCAGAAAACTTACAAAGATTTTTCAAGAAAATCTCAAGAAATTTTGTAAGAAACATCTGAAGAAATCTTAAGAAATTCCCAATGAGCTTTTTCCCACATTCATTTTATCTTGATTTCCCATTAGAATTCCATTGACATTCTCTACAGGAATGTTTCATCGTGAATTTTCAATCATTTTATCAAAACTTTAAAAAAAAAATCATGCAATGTCTTTTAAATTTTGAAGAGATTTTTCCAGAAATTTAGAGTCACAGTTAAGGTAAATTCAGAAATCAAAAACTTTTTTTCTACAGAATTTATATAGTTTTTACAGAAGCGTCTGAAAAATCAAAACTTCCAAAAAAGTTTCTTATTAACTTATTGGTTGGCTCGGTTACAATCTTCCACATCCACCATGCAACTAAATTTTTAAAAGACAGCAGTTTAATGGCATTTATTATAATGGTCTTCGATATATTATTGATGGTTTTTTTTTGTCAAAATGACCAGAATATTTTATTTATTCTTTACAAATTTACCTTTTTGGCCAATTGATGATTTGGCCATCAGAAATAGAATTAAATCTTATCCAGAGCTCCATTTTCATTTGATATTCAACCTATACAAAATGTAACCTTATCAGTACCTTGCTGAAAGCAAACAGTTGTGGCAGTCTTCAAAAAGGCAACAAAAACAAACCCAAGCAGGATTCAATTAAAATTTCACCCAAACATGACTTGAGTTTCTTAAAAACTTTTAAAGAAATTAAAAAAAATATAAATGCAAATGTCCACAACATTTTACAACCATCTGGATGGAAATATCTTTGTAAATTCTCAAAAAAGTAACATGAAAGTCTGTAAATAAAAATAAAGCTGAACATGCTTCTCAAATTTCATTTATTATGTCTTGAAATATTAAAGAAATTTCTCCAAATATTATCAGTGAAATTTTTCTGAAATGCCAAAAGAATGTTCCACAGAATAAAAAAAAAATATTCAAAAGTTCTCAAATTGTTTTCCTAGTATTCTCAAGGATAAACACGGTGGAATTTCCACAGCAACGTCCATAAAAATACCTCTGGAAGTCCAGAGCAACTGCTTTGTCAGATTCAGATATTTCTCTGAATGTTTAGAAAAAAAAACTTCTGGGCTTTTATAGTAGAGATAGTTCCATAAATATTTAAGGAATATCTATGAACAATTTAAAATATTTTTTCAGGAATATCTTATAAATACCTTAAAGACAAGGTATTTAGTACATGTCTAAATTTTTATAGAAAACAGATTTAAAGAACCATTAAACGTATTTGGCGGAAAATGCAACAATGACTGAACATCCATAATGATGCATTTTCAGCCATATCCGTATAGAGGTTCTTGATAACGGCGCCTTACAAAATTTGAGCCATGTACTCCAAATAGCTTGTCCTCACATAAACAAGAGCTTCAAGATTTCCAGATAAATTCTCAAAGAATTTCTCTAGAAATTAACGAGAAATTGCGATTTAAAATCTTAAATTTCTTTAGGAATTTCCCAATAATTTCTTCATTTCTCCAACATTTTTTTAGGAATTGTAGTAGATATTGTAAAGGGATTTCTGTACAAATTCCTTCGATCATACTTCCAACAAATTTGACTCAGTGGGTATATTTCCGCACAATGTCTTAAAGGTCTCTCGACGAGTTTTTTCGGTAATGAAGATGTATTTCCGGAGGAAATTATCGAGGAAGAGTTTAGAACTTCATCGAGTTTTTTTTATTTTAAAATCTCTTAAAATTTTCTTCAGAATTTTTAAGAAGTTTTCTACAACAAATGTTTCAGACATTCCTGAAAATTTCCTCGGAAATTTTCGACATTATCTTGAAAATAACCTGAACTGTTTGTTTGTTTGTTTTTTTTTAGTTCTCATCCAAGGAAAGTTTATGAGGCCAAAAAAAACTTGTGAATTTTCGAAAATCGGGTTTTCAATGAAAACTTTTCATACATTTTGAACGGGGACTTTGACGCTTAGCCAAACTTGAAACGTCTAGAAACGCAGTAGGCAAGACAAAGAATGAACAAAGAAGAACCACCCAGAAAATTAGCAAAAACGACTTTTTGCGCAAATTTGTTCAATAATCGCTTCAAAATATCTTGATAAATATTGAAACTACTGAAAAACTTCCCCACGTCTCCCGAAATTTTTTCGATAATTTTACCAGAAAATTGCAATGCAATTGATGCAAATATGCAAGGATATACTCCGGCAGTTTTGAAGCTTTGTTTGGGAATTGTTGAAAAAATACAGTTGTTTTCTAACTTTCAAAAAGTTTCTAAAAAATTTCTTAAATCCCAGAACGTCCTTAGTTGCAAAGTTAAGGAAATTAAAAAAAAAATGTCAAACAAATTTAAAAATTAAAAAATTAAGAAAAAGAAAAAATTAAAATGTTAAGAAATTAAAAAAAAAGAACGTTAATAATTTTAAGAAATTTGAGAAATTTTAGAAATTTAAGAGATTCAAAAAATTTAAGAAATTAAAGAAGTAAAAGAATGAAGAAATTTGATAAATTTTGAGAATTTTATTCTCAAGAAATGAATTTCTTCCAATCCTGTAAAGAAAATATTCCAAAACTACTGAAACAAATCCAGTTCCTTCATTTTTATCTGAAAATCTCATCCAAGCAGTGATTAGCCCAAATGAATTATTTTTATCATCGCTTCCTTTCGAAACCTGAAAGCTATAGAATAAAACAGCGCTGTCATGGTAACATCAGAGCTGGTTACTCAAAATTTCCAAATTCCTGGAAAACCATTCCATGAGAAGTATTGTCACGATTTTTATCTGTTCGATTGCTCCAAAAAGTCATTGAGAATTTATTCCTTCTTCTGTACTGTTCAAGAATTTTCTCCTTTATTATGTTCAGGGATACCACCAGCAAGGAATTTATGTAATCCTTTTGAGAATTATCAAAACTTTTCTTAAATTTTTATAGAAAGTGTGGGGTGTGAAAATAGTTTAGTGTTATTCCCCTTACATGTCCTTCCCCTAGCAAGCATCAGTAACAGCAAGCGCCAGGACGAGGTTGTCAGTGTAAAGCTGCCTCATTGAGGAAAGGAGCTTTGGCGGAGCAAGTCGCCTTCATCATGTGATTCTGTATAATGCAAAGTGGTTCTACTGCAGTTTGCTCAGATGGCGGGGAACGGATTGATCCAGTGAGTTACGCAATATTCACAGAAAGAAGATATAAAATGCATTTCTTTGGCAATTTCTCCTGAAAACCCTTCGGAGATTATTTCTGGAACTCCTCCAGGTATTTTCCTTGGGTCTTCTTCAGAAGTTTTACAAGAACTTTATCAAAAGATTCATCTCCAAACTAGTCCACGAATTCGTTCAGTAATTCCATTAAGGATTGCTATGGAAGCTTGTGTATGTATCCTTTCAGATGTTTCTTCAAACATTTCTGAAGGAAATTCCCCCAAAATTATTATCAGAATTCTTCTACAGATTTCTCAAAGAGTTCCTCCAAATATTTCTTCAGCAGAAGCAACTCATAAGCAATTTTTGACAGAGATTCGGAGATTATTTTAAAGATTCAATCAAACATTGTTCTAAGGAGTTTCTGTAGAATGCAGATTTTTTCCAAGAGTTATTGCTGAAATTGCTCCAGAATTCCCTTTAGGTCTTAGTCCATGTATTCCGAGATTCCGTCAGTCATTTATTTATAATTTTCTCTAAAAAAATTAATACATTCAGAAGTTTTTCCAGTGATTGCTCAGGGTTTATTCAGACGTTACTTCAAGGATTTTTTCGTTTTTTTCCGGTGATGCTTCAGAAACTTCTCCACAGATTCTCTTAGTAATTCCTGCAGAAGTTACTCCAGAATCTATTCCTTCGAATTGTTTGAATAATTTATCATGACATTCTTCTATGAATATCTGCATAGGGATCTCATATCTTTCTAGAAGTTCTTTCAAATTTTTTTGTTCATATTTTCAGAAATTCATGTAAACGACCTTTAAAACATTTTTTCCAGGATGTTTTTTGTTTCGATGAGATTTCCTCCATAAATATCTCCTTCAGAAATTTATCTTCAGGGATTTTTATGGCATTACCCCTAAAAAATGGTAAAAGATATTCTTTTTTGCTTTCCCTCAGAGATATCCCCAGGAGTTCTTCTAACGATTCCTTCCGACATGCGGTATCTTTAGAATTTTGTTGACGGATTTATACAAAAACTCCACCAGTACCTTTGTTTGGTACTTCTGCAGAAATTTTGGCATACATTTTAAATCATTCTGCCGAAAATTTTTCTGAAGAATTTCTTTCATAAACATCTTTAACAGTTTTTCCTTGAAACTTTTTTAAGAGTTCCTCAAGTGATTCTTTATTTTTTTTTCTAGGTATTGAGGAGGTATTTTGAGGAGTTTTTTTCAATATTTTTTGACCGGGAAGCGCTCCAGAAAATTTTCAAGAATTTCTTCTAGGAAACTTCAAATTTATAACAGAGAGTTTTTTTTAGGAAGAAAATCCAGCATTTTCTTCAAAATTTCTTTGAGAGATTCCTTCAAGAATTCTTCCAGGCAGTTTTCGTGCAATTTCTGACAGAACTTCTTTAAAAAAAATCCCTGTTGGAATATCTGAAACAATTCCTACATTGATCTTTAAAGGAACCCCAAGAGATATTTCTGATGGAACCACAAGATCAATTTCTAGAATGAATCGTGTGGAAAATTCTGCAGCATTCCCAAAAGGAATCTCTTATAGAATTCTTTGAGGATTGATTGATTTATCTTTATTTAAGAGACTTTCAGCCCTTGGCGGGTTCGTCTCTTATTTCTTTTTTTTTTGTTTTTTTGAGGAACCTTTAAAAGAATACCCAAAAGAAACGCTGTAGAATTTTTTTTAAGAAAATGTTACGATGAATTTCTGTAAAATTCCATGAAAGAACTGTTGAAGAAATTCAACATATATATAACCATTAAACGAATTTAGCAGAAAATGCATCCCGATGTTAACAATGACTGAACATTCGTAATGATGCATTTTCAGCCATATCCGTATAACGGTTCTTGAAAACGGCGCCATATAAAAATTGGACCATGTTCTCCAGAGAAACTCTCAAAGAAGTTCTCCAGAAATTTACGAGGAATTGTGACTCAAAATCTTGAATTTCTTCAGGAACTTCCCAAGAATTTCTCTATTTCTCCAACATTTTTTTTTATAAATTGCGGTAGATATGGTCAAGGAATTTGTCCTTTCGAACTTATTCCAGACAAATTTGTGTCAACTTTCTTGAGGGTACATTTCCTTAGAATTTCTTTATGGTTTTCTCGAAGCGTTTCTCTGGAAATGCAAAGGTATTACCAGAGGAATTTTCGAGAACTTCATTAGTTTTTTTTTGCATCTCTTTAAGATTCTCCAGAACTTTCAAGATGTTCTCTCCAAAACATTGAATGAAAATGTTGCAGACATTTCTGGAGGTTTCTTTAGAAATTTTCGAGATAACTTTGGGAATAACATAGACTGTTTTTTTCAGAAATTCTTAATGAAATACTTTCTGTTAATTTTCAAGAAACTTTAGAAGAAACGCACAGAAAATTTGTTCAATGATTTTCAGGGCCTTTTGCGGAAGTTTATTCAAGAACCGCTTCAAAATGCTTTTATAATTGCTTTAGATATTTTCAAGTTACTTCCTTATGTCTCCTGAAATTTCTCATTTTTTTTCCAGAAAACTTCGTTGTGATGCTCTGAAATCGCTAGAAAAACTTTCAGAATTGTTTTTGAAAATTTTTGTAGAATTTTCCCAAAAATTCTTCAAGAACTTCGTTCGAAATTTTGTTAGAGTTTTCGCAGGTAAATTTCCTGACAGAAATCAGCCAACAATTTCCGGAAAAAAATCCCTTGAAATTCTGAAGAACTTCGAAAAGTATAATTTTTTGCCTAAACCACTTATCTAAGCAGTTTATTCTGATTTTTTTTAGATATTGTTTTCTGAAATATTTGTCCCAAAAATTACTCAGGAATTTCTCCAAAATTTTCTGAGCACTTTTTTCCGTACTTTTTCTGAAAATGCCTACCTAAATGTGCAAGACATAGAATTTGTTCAGTAATGTTTTTGGAGTACAATCAGATTTTCTATTTCCTTAAGCATTCTTCAAGAAGTTTACAATGTAGTCCTTCTAATATTGTTCAGAAACATCACCAAAAATATGCTGATAGTTGCTCCACATAGTTTCTAGATTTTTTCGTAAAAACTTTCAAGCACTTTCAGTTGAGAATTATTGAAAAATGACAGTTATTGTTTTCAAGTTTTCAAGAAGTTCCAAAAAAACAAGATCATTAGAATTTCTCCAGAAATTTTACGAGATTTTCGCGACAATATCCGGAAACTTCCGATCTTTCAGTATGTGCGCCATTGTCATACTATAACGCTACCATGAAAACCTCGCTTGTCGTACACACACGAGTGCGGTTGATTTTCAGGCTACAGAAGGCGCACGTCCTGAAAGGCTACGAATCCCTCAGAATTTCTCCAGATATAACGAATATATGTTTCTGAAGGTTTATCATAAAAAAAATCATGAAGGTTTATCTTAAAAAAACTCAATCATTACAGCCAATTTTTTTTTCAATAAATTTAAAAATTTCGTAATGTTTAATATTCAAGAAATTTAGGAAATTTTAAAAACATAAGAAATTTAGAAAATTTAAGAAATTTAAAAAATATCAGAAACTTAAAAAAATTAAAAAAAATTAAGAAATTAAAAAAATTTAAAACGTTTAAGAAATTTATGAATTTTTTTTTAATTTAACCCTTCAGGACGCACGTCGTTGTAAAAAGTACAACACTACCAAAAAACCTCGATCGTCGTATACAGCGCAAGCGCAGTTTCAGCTGATTGATGGCGCGCGTCCTGAATTATTAAAAAAAAATCATGATATTTAGGAAATTTAAAAATTTAAGATATTTAAAAAGTTTAAGATATTTAAGAAATTTAAGAAATTTAGGAAATTCAAGGAATTTTGGAAATTTAAGAAATTTAAGAAATATAAGAAATTTAAGAAATTTAAGAAATTTAAGAAATTTAAGAAATTTAAGAAATTTAAGAAATTTAAGAAATTTAAGAAATTTAAGAAATTTAAGAAATTTAAGAAATTTAAGAAATTTAAGAAATTTAAGAAATTTAAGAAATTTAAGAAATTTAAGAAATTTAAGAAATTTAAGAAATTTAAGAAATTTAAGAAATTTAAGAAATTTAAGAAATTTAAGAAATTTAAAAAATTTAAGAAATTTAAGAAATTTAAGAAATTTAAGAAATTTAAGAAATTTAAGAAATTTAAGAAATTTAAGAAATTTAAGAAATTTAAGAAATTTAAGAAATTAAAGAAATTTAAGAAATTTAAGAAATTTAAGAAATTTAAGAAATTTAAGAAATTTAAGAAATTTAAGAAATTTAAGAAATTTAAGAAATTTAAGAAATTTAAGAAATTTAAGAAATTTAAGAAATTTAAGAAATTTAAGAAATTTAAGAAATTTAAGAAATTAAGAAATTTAAGAAATTTAAGAAATTTAAGAAATTTAAGAAATTTAAGAAATTTAAGAAATTTAAGAAATTTAAGAAATTTAAGAAATTTAAGAAATTTAGGAAATTTAAGAAATTTAAGAAATTTAAGAAATTTAAGAAATTTAAGAAATTTAAGAAATTTAAGAAATTTAAGAAATTTAAGAAATTTAAGAAATTTAAGAAATTTAAGAAATTTAAGAAATTTAAGAAATTTAAGAAATTTAAGAAATTTAAGAAATTTAAGAAATTTAAGAAATTTAAGAAATTTAAGAAATTTAAGAAATTTAAGAAATTTAAGAAATTTAAGAAATTTAAGAAATTTAAGAAATTTAAGAAATTTAAGAAATTTAAGAAATTTAAGAAATTTAAGAAATTTAAGAAATTTAAGAAATTTAAGAAATTTAAGAAATTTAAGAAATTTAAGAAATTTAAGAAATTTAAGAAATTTAAGAAATTTAAGAAATTTAAGAAATTTAAGAAATTTAAGAAATTTAAGAAATTTAAGAAATTTAAGAAATTTAAGAAATTTAAGAAATTTAAGAAATTTAAGAAATTTAAATTTAAGAAATTAAGAAATTTAAGAAATTTGAGAAATTTAAGAAATTTAAGAAATTTAAGAAATTAAGAAATTTAAGAAATTTGAGAAATTTAAGAAATTTAAGAAATTTAAGAAATTTAAGAAATTTAAGAAATTTAAGAAATTTAAGAAATTTAAGAAATTTAAGAAATTTAAGAAATTTAAGAAATTTAAGAAATTTAAGAAATTTAAGAAATTTAAGAAATTTAAGAAATTTAAGAAATTTAAGAAATTTAAGAAATTTAAGAAATTTAAGAAATTTAAGAAATTTAAAAAATTTAAGAAATTTAAGAAATTTAAGAAATTTAAGAAATTTAAGAAATTTAAGAAATTTAAGAAATTTAAGAAATTTAAGAAATTTAAGAAATTTAAGAAATTTAAGAAATTTAAGAAATTTAAGAAATTTAAGAAATTTAAGAAATTTAAGAAATTTAAGAAATTTAAGAAATTTAAGAAATTTAAGAAATTTAAGAAATTTAAGAAATTTAAGAAATTTAAGAAATTTAAGAAATTTAAGAAATTTAAGAAATTTAAGAAATTTAAGAAATTTAAGAAATTTAAGAAATTTAAGAAATTTTAGAAATTTAAGAAATTTTAGAAATTTAAGAAATTTAAGAAATTTAAAAAAAATTAAGAAATTCAAAAAAGTTAAATTTCAAATATATAGGAAATTAAAAAAAATTAAGATATTTAGGAAATTTGAGGTTTTTTTCAAGTAATGATTTTTTGCCACTCATAATAATCCTGTTAAGAAAATATTCCTTTACTATTGAAACAAATCTGTTTATTTATTTTATCTGAATGCCACTTCTAAGCAATGATTTTGCCCTAATGAGTTATTCTTTGGTATCGACTCCTTACCAAACCTGAAAGTAAGACTACACCATGAAAGCAAAAACAATTGATCAGTAATCATCAACGAAGGACCCCGAATGATGACAATGCTACCTTGTCTAAGTGATTGTGTCCGCCCCTCCCTTCCAAACGCTTAATTTCACGTTTCTCCAACAACGTTCCATGGAATTCAACGCCCGTAAATTAGCGCCCTACCCATCGCTCCTGGAACCGTGTAATTACGTACCTGGATGAGCGGTCCACCTCCTATCTTCGACCATCACACCGAGACAAACCTCCGTTCGAAAATCCCGTTCTCAATTGATTGTGGATTGATACGATACGAATCGTTGTTGGTCGCTTCTAAGATGGAATTTGAATGGTTTCAGTGTGATTAGGGTTAGGGGTGGGTGCTGTGGTGAGTGTGAACGTGGTGAATTCTGCGCAGGGTTGCCACAAGGTGGCTTTGTTTTTGCATGGAATTGTTCTTCAAGATTGTTTTTCTTTTCTTCTTTTGGGTTGGTACGACTGCCCGTTGTTATGTGGTATGACGGTTACAAAGTGATGTATTTTTTTTGTAGAAAAATATAAATTTATATTCATGTCATATTCATGTTTGTTTTTTTTTTATCATAGTGTTTCAACCGGCGAGCGTGACCGTTTCCAGCGTGCGTTTTTACATACAAACATCCATTTCTTCATTCACTCTCCCACGTATTTCGTTACCCTACTATAAATTCAGTCATGTGTGATAAAGCCTAACAAAATTGCAAGGACATCCATTCCTACCAAGCAGCAGGATTCCGTACGAAACTCATTGTTCATTCCGGCGTGCGTGGCGGTAAGGGGGACGACACTCGGCGAACACCGGGCGACAGCTTTCCGTTGACAACCATGGCTTGCTGAGGCTGCTGATTGGGCATGTTTTCTCGGATTTCAGCTCAATCTAAATTCTAATGGACTCTGCTGGTGCTTCTGCTGTTGCTGATTTTCGCAGAAACAAAAAATCAACCAACACTAACCAATCCATCGCCGCCCGATGGAGCTCCGGGCAGCACGCGTTTCGTTCTGTCAAACCATGTCCGGTCTAATTCCATGTCCCGTTGAATTATTCATTTCCGGGGAAGTCGAATCGACGACCTGCTTTTTTGGGTCGTCGTCGTCGATTCGCCATCAATTCGGAAATCACGTTTTGGCATCCATTCGCATCGCGTCGTCGTAGTAGGCCGTCATGCCTTATTCAGCAGAGTAAGCGGCAAACGAGCGTGCGTGCTTCGAGGTCCAGGTTTTCGCCCGGCTTACTTAGATGTTTTGAAAATTCCGGGAATTGTGCGGCAGAATCTTGCACAAAAACAATGTGGAAAGCACTGTACAGAGCGGACGGCTTTATTTGTGAATCATTAACACTAAATACACCGGCGAGGACGACTAGCGGACAATTATCTTGAGATGGGGGTGAGGTGCAGGAAGGTGGGCGACACTATAGGTGTCACCCGTAATTGCAACTATCACTTTGGGGTAGGAGTTTGTACAGCAGCGAAAGGGGTTCTCCTAGGCGCACGAACCAACAGCAACGGTGGTCAGTTGGTTGGTTGGTGGACAAAAAGCTAGTAACTGTGTGTCGTAGAGGCCGGAATGTGGGTGGTTCTATATGTTTCCGTTGTTCCCAGCGGGAGTTGAATAATTAATGATCGGGCTGCGACATGGTCGGCCAGGGGGTGATTATGGTATGGTGTAGGTACTTAGACGCCCTTGTTGGAGAGGGTTGGAGGGAAACCAGCTGGCTGGTAATGGGCTTTTTCACCCACCCGGGTGCTAATAGTTTTCGAAACATTTGTTTTATTGAATCGATTTTAATTGGAATGAGAACTATTTTATCACGCCTCTGCTGGGGAGTGAACTGGGGCACATTATGAACCAATTGCATTTCAAGTGGTTGATAAACACGTTCCATGTCTGTGTCAGTGAAGTATTCATTTAGCGATGATAATATCTCTTTGCTCAATCCTTGACCCGTTCCTTTCCTCCTACTTTGTATCTTACTATCTCTTTATCTCTTTCTCTTCTCTACATATACAGTTAGTGTATATTTTTAAGTTCATAGCCATCGCTAGAACAAAAACGGGTTGAAAAAGCCGTTTCCCTTCCTTCCAACTTTCATAGCACAGTGTCAATCTAACATATAACGCCTACGAGTTATGCAATCAAGCGAACTGTGCCGCAATATCTTTAGAGTAATAAATACACTAATCTAACTCCTTATGCCTGGCATCCACGCACCAATGTGTGAACCCATTGCCAACCATACCTTACCAACACTCCGACATCTGCATGAATTTGTGCAGACGTAGAGGTATATTCGGTCTGATATGGATACAAACGATTGCAATCATCATTTCTTTCCCCTTCCCCACATTGACATGCAACCTGACGTGGCAGGCACCATTGTCGCCTAAAAATGGAAGATAACCAACACTCACACACTGAAGATGCCTGCCCAGTCCCCGGACGATATCTCATTGTTTCCATGTGTGAGTGTTAAGTGGTCTTGCGATACTGAAGTAGTATCCACGAGTGGTTAATCAAGTTCAAGTTCAAGTGACCTGGCGTCCATGTCTAATTTCAACTTCTAGCAATTTTCACATTTGTTCGCAACCTAGCGAGTACCCAAGCAACCAAAAGTTCGGATAAAACAGCATGTTTGGGCTTAATCAGCTATTCAAAGGAAGATGAATAGCGTTCTATACAGCCATTGGCGTAGCTAGGGGGGTTCCAGGGGTGCCTGGCACCCCCTAGAACAAGTTTGGCACCCCCTAGAATTTTGCTTGACAGTCACCTAAAATTTAAAACTTAATACAATAATACTAATATTGTTAAATGGCACATTTGAACAAACCTTAAGCACATTTTGGCGTTTTGAATACATATTGGTAAAAAACAATCAACAGACTCCTCCATGGATTCCTTCAGAAATACCTCTATCTATTCATACAGTGATTTCTCTAGGCTTGTTGTATGCATTCTTGTCGATATTTCTTCAATAAACTTCCCTTAGGATTCTCCAGGCAGTCCACATGGGGTTGCACATACTAGAAATTGCTGCAAAGATTGGTCTAGCGATTTCTCATAGGATATGTTTGAAAATCCTTACTTTGATACTTGGGATTCCTTCAGCAAAAACTGGTGGTATTATTCAAGACAATCTTCCTGGGATCCTTTCAGAAGTTCCTCCAGTGATTCTTCCAGAAATTTCTCATAGAATTCCTCCAGAAGCTTATATTGGCCTTTCTCCGGGAATTGTAGCTAGAATTTCTCAAGCAATTCCTGCTGCGATTCATCCAGCAATTTCTCTTAGAACTCCTCCAACAATGCTTACTGTGGTACCTTCAGGTATTCTACTAGGGAAGTTATTCCGGAAAATCTCCCCGGTTTTTCCAGAGATTTCTTCAAGGATTTATCCAGGACTTCCTCCAGAGATTCTTCCAAAAATCCCACAGGGGATTTCTCCAAAAGCTTCTATTGACCTTGCTCCATGAATTCTAGCTGGAATTTTTCAAGCAATTCTCATTAGGACTCCTTCAGAAATACTTCTAGAGATTTCTCCTGGCATACTTACTTGCTGCAATACTTTCGAGAAATCTTCTCGAGATTTCTCCAGAAATCCCTCCTGCCATTCCATCAGGTATTCCTCCAGTATACTTCTACCGATTCTTTCAAGAAGAGCTGTACATATTCCTGCAGGCATTTGTTAGAGGAACTTCTCTTAGGATACCCCCGGCATTCCTGATTCTGGGATTCCTCTAGAAATTACTTCTATGATTCCTCACGGAATTTTAGGAATTCCTCTAGATATTCCAGCTGGGATTCCTCAAGCAATTCCTGCGGTTATTCCAGTTATTCTTCCTCCAGAAATTCAAACTGTGGTACTTCAAAAAGTACTTTAAAAAGTACCACAGTATTATCATGAATTTGATGTTAACTAAATAAATGAATACTTCAAAAATTATGCAACGGATTCTTCTAGAGCTTTCTCCTAGCTTTTTGCTGGGATCTTTCCAGGCAAACATCCTAGAATTCTTGCAGAAATTCCTTTGATTTTTCTACCACGGATTTCTCCATAGACTCTTCTAGGAATTCCTTTAGAGACTTTATTTAAGGGTACCTCCAGAAATTCCTTTTGGCCTTCCTCCAAGAATACCTCAAACACTCTAGAAATTCCTGTATACTTTCTTCCAGCAATTCCTTCTAGGATTTCTGCTGAGATTTCTACAATGATACATCCCAGAATCCGTCTAATAATGCCTTCTGATATTTTTCCTTCAGAAGCTCTCCGGTGCTTCCTCCAGGATGTTTATCCAAAATATTTTATCCAAGGATTCTTTCATGAATTTTTGATGGGATGCCTCCATGAATTCCTCTTGATCTTTCTCCAGGAATTTCAACTGGATTTCTCAAGCTATTCCTGCTGTGGTTCTTCTAGCAATTCCTTCTAGGACTCATCCGGAAATTCTTACTGTAATACGTCCCGGAATTCTTCTAGATATTCTTCTAAGGATTTTTCCAAAGATTCCTTCAAAAACTTACTGGGATTATTCAGGGCAATCTTCCTAGGAACCTTGCCTTCGGTGTATCCTCCTAAAAATCCTAAAGGATCCTGAGATTTCTCCAAATATTTATCGTTGGATTCTTCCAGGAACTCCTCTTGGCTTTCATCCAGGAACGCCTCTTGGGATTCCATAAGCGGCTCCTGATGCTTGTAATATTTCAGCGATGCCTCCTGGTACTCCTCCTGAAATTCTTACTATGATACCTGCAGGAATACCTCTAGGGTTTTTTCCTGCTATTCTTGCTGGGATTCTTCTAGGCATTTTTCCATGGATTACTCTAGAAATTAATCATGGTATTACTCCCAGAACTCCTCTTGGCATTCTTTAAGAAATTCCAGCTGAAGAAATCCCAATAGAAATCTCTATAGGAATCCCTAAACGAGTTTCGGGAAATTCCAGAGAAATCCTAGGAGGTATTACTAGAGAAATCTCCCCAAGTAACAATCTAAATTCTATTTGGTTTTATTTGTTTTTATGATAGTTTTATCGGAACATTGCATATTCTAGTTGATCTTATCGGAGTCTCAGCTGAGCACAACTATTCTTCGTCAATATGTGGTTTTAAAAACACCTCCAAGAATACTTGAGGTTCAGTTCATAAAACCATAAACACAACAAGAACTGTTGAACTTATTTTCAGTTTTATAAGGTTCTTGTAGTTATCTTCAATCATCCGTTCTTGATCAAGAGTAACTGTTCTCGCATAAGAATAGTTTGGTACATGAAAAATACAAGAAAAAACTCAAGCATCAGATTTTGATTCTCATCGTTCCATTATTGCTGCCAATCAAGAACACCTACCCGGAAACCCAACCGCAACGCGATGCAGTGCCAAGTTTCTGCGGTTGCAGTATTCGAAAGGAGGTGGGTATGGTCATCTAGGACGTCGTTTCCCGTGCAATCGGGGTTCCAATCATCGATCTTCAAAATCAACAACTACTTACCTGTTGGAAGTGCTGACCGGAGGAATGAGGCACTGCACCGCATCAAGGCAGGTTATCGAAAAAGGTCTGCCTGGTTGGCAATGGTACCGGGCTGATAAATAAATTCATCGGACGAGATTCACAAAATCCACCGCGGTGCGATAATTTATTGTTTGTTTACAATTTGGCGTACATGTTTTATGACGTTCTTGGCGGAGTTTGCATAAACCTATATCAAGAACGTTATAAACCTGAGTACTCTTGAGTAATACTTCTTACCCTTGCATAAGATGAAATAAATTTAAGGCGTTCTGGATGGAGGCCAACCAGGCTGCATTGAGAACGTTATAAATCCTAGTATTCTTGAGTTATGCTTTTGGCTCTGGCATGAGTTGAAAGAAATTTAAGACGATCTTATGGTGATGTTGATCGTACCCACGACTCCGTATTGGCTAGACCGCAGTATGGCCATTTATTTGAGGGTTCCGTTGGCATGGTTTTTTATTTTAATTTCTGTAGTAGTTTGTGGTAGTGGTAGTTATTAGAATTTAATCATCAATTTCTTTGGATTTTTTTTTCTATAATTTCAATGGTTATTCCTCTGAAATTATTTCAACAATTTCTTTTTCAGTTTTTTAAATTTCGCAGGCAATTTTATCGTGATTACTTTTAAAATTCTTTATGATTTAATTGTATTTATATTTATTGCTTCCGGAAATGGCTGAATCGGAAATTCAGAAATTCTAAACTGGGCTTGCTCGAAAAAAGTTCTATGGAATTCCTGACAAACTCCCGAAGGAATTGTCCGATAGTTTTCCAATAAATTTACCTTAGAACTTTTAAAGCAGGTGCCAAAAGAATTCACATAAGAATTACCAGTGGAATTCCTGAAGAAAATATTTAGGCTTTTTCAAGAAATTGGTCAAATCCAATCTCAAAATAAATTGCCAAAATATATTCTATAAAAATTTCCATAAACATTCACAAAACAAATTTTTAAGAAATTCTCAAAGAATTTTCCAAAATCATCAAAGGATTTTCTGAATAAAATTTAGAAATAATTCCAAAAGTAATTGCCGTGGTATTACAGTACAGAAATTTTAGAGAACCACCAAAGATTTTTTTCAAATAAATTCTCGAAGGAAATCTTTAAAAATTTTGCTGAAAAAATTTCCAAAGGAATTGCCGAAGAAGTTTCCAAGGTAATAATTCCAAAATTTCCAAAGGAATTGCTGATGAAATTCCTAAATAAATTTTCAATGCACTGCCCATGATCGCATAGTCGACGAAACCACCATTGACAATGTTAGCGTTCACAAGGCAATATCTATCAATTGTGCATAATTGTGACCAGTTTTATTCAGTACAGCAAAAGATCTAATCACTAGCTAGATGTCAAAGAGAAAAAAAAACTTAAACTTTCCATTATTCATCATTAAAGTTTTGAAAGTGTGTTGAAAACTACAGTGGCACTTACGTCACTTATGCGATTATGGACAGTGCAAGTAACATCGGAATTGCCGAAAGTTATTCCAATCGGAATTACTGCAGGAATTCCTTACATAATTACTGAAGAAATCTAGAAGAAATTGTCTAGATCATTTTCATTAAAATTATAGAAGCGGATTATAAAAGAATTTCCGAGGGAGTTTTTGAAGGAATTCGTGGAAAAATACCGAATAGCATAGATAATGAAAGTCCAAAAAATCGACAAAAATCAAAAAAAAAAAAAGTAGAATAAAGTGCCGAAGACATATCCAAAAAAATTGTGAAGAAATTCCCAGAGTCATTGTCGAATGAATTACCAAAGGCTTTATTAAAAATATTCCCAAAAGAATCGCCTGACGAGTAATTGGAGAATTTTCAAAAGCAAATATCAATAGAATTGCTGACATTAACAATGCTTAAAATACTACTAAAATTTGGCAAAGGAACTCCCGAAAAAACAGTAAAAAAGCCAAATAAACTCCTAAAGGAATTGTCGAAGAAATCTTCAAAGTAATTTCCGATGAATTTTAAAAAGGATGCGTGAAAGGTATTTAGTTTCAAATTCTAAACGTATTACCAAATAAATTCCTAAAGAAATTGCCGAAGGGGATCCAAATATATTACCGCAGATATTGCCAAATACAAAGGAATTGCTGAGAGATTTGCAAAAGCAGACTTAAATGAAAGCTGTTGAACTCAGAGTTGACCTCAAATCCTTCCCAACCTAGCTCCCAAGTAACCACGGTGCTGAAGCCCTATTGCGTGCAGATATACGGTGTATTTAGTGCAATCATTACTTTACATGCAAACTTAAGGTTGATTTAAAGTGGAAATGGGCAATTATAGAATCAAATTTAGATTATACTGGTATAATCTTGGAGCAGTCGCATAATTGCCCACTTCCACTTTAAATCAACCTTAAGTTTGAATGTAAAGTTATGATTGCACTAAATACATCGTATATCTGCACGCAATAGGGCTTCAGCACCGTGGTTACTTGGGTGAATTATAACACCATGCTTCAGGAAATTTGGCCTACAAAAAGCCCCATATGACGAAGAGAACAAACCTGCCGATAATACCCATTGTCACCCTACATATATCAATATTCCATGAAAGAAATTAAGGGTAAACCGGTATTTCCTTTCACAAAAAAAAAAAACAAAACAACCTGGAAGCCACTGAAACTGGCACCGCAAGGCACCCCCTAGAAAAAAGTCCTAGATACGCCAATGTATACAGCTCACTTTTTAAGTAGTTAACCAAACTTCAGTTCATAAAAAGTGCACTTGTGCCGCTGAAAGGAACGCTATTCAGCTTAAAAATAAGCTTCCGTAAAATGAAAAAAAAGGCGCTTAGTCTTCAAAAGTAATTTTTGATTGAGAGACATTAGCATATGTGGAATCCTTATTGACTATTATCTTGAAATACATTTTTGATGTTTTTTTACTTACTGAGACTTGAACTCGGGGTTTCCTCGTTGAAAGCCGACGCCTTACCACTACTCCATGTTTGGATTGTTAAGCACTGAGGGATTTCACTCAATGTGCTGATATCATTTATTAGTACTCAATCAGGTTCGCGTGTGAACTTTCTCTGAACTTGAAATACTCTGCGAGACAAACTTTTAGAAGCCGAAAGTTCGGAAGAAGTTTACGCGGAACTTTTTGTGAACTTACACAGTTTGACATTTTTAGATTGTTTTGGTCCGCAGTTTAGGCAAGTGCAAAGCAATAAATTAGTGCCAGTGTCGGTAATTCTGAAAAGATTATAAGTTTTCAGTGACTACTATCCCGGCGATCACCGGTGCGCTGGCGCGATAAGTGAGAAGGGATGGAAAACATCAGGCAAAACTGGAAGACTTTCGCCGTAGCCGAAAAAAAAACTCCGGCGAAACACTGGGTAGAGCAGTTGCTCGCTGAGAGGGCAGCCTTTGAGCCACACAATACGGATTCTTTGTGTGGATTTCAAGTAAGTACGTTGCAATATAATAGTGAAACAAAGTGTACTTGTGAAATTAACACAAGCTGTGGCTGCTGAACTCGATTGCCGAGTGATTTAATTGAATGTGAACTTCTCCCGAGCTCCGCTGTCTCCGAAGTTCATGTGAAGTTCACTTTTGGTACGGTTAATATTTATCAGAACTTTGAGTAGTAAGTTCAAAACAAGTTCCAAACAAGTTCGGAACGGAACATTTCAAGTTGTTGGTATATGTCCATTTGAACTGTATTTAAACTTTAGTGGCACGCAAACGTTCAACATGAGTTCGGTTAAAATTTGATTGAACTCTGCCCTAAAGTTCAAAGTAAGTTTTTTTCTGAACCTTTTTTTCGACTTTAATGTCGTTTTGAAGAGAAGTCAGAAGCTTGTGAATGTACTTCCAAGTTCATAAACAATACATGAGTAACTTTTTGGAGAATCAAGTTCAACGAAACCGAAATTGAACCAAATTTGAACTTCTGAGTTCGTTCTTCAAGTGGAATCCGAACTTTTGGTTGCTTGGGTACTCTCATATCTATAATTTTGTTAACTACTTTGGTCTCCACGCCCTTACACTTTGAGTTGAAATAGGCCGATAAAGCCATAAAATGATTAAGTTGTCAATAAATACGTTCTATGAATAAGAATATAATAAAAACAGGGTATTCAAGACCGTAACATTTAGGTTTTCTAGTTATTGGTATTAATAATGTTGAGCATGGAGTCTCCAGTTAGCCTAGTAGTTAAGGCCATGGATCGCCAATCCGGAGACGGCGGGTTCGATTCCCGTTCCAGTCAGGAAAATTTTCGCGTCCCCCTGGGCAGTGTATCATGTATTCTTGCCTCACAATATACAAATTCAAGCAATGACAGGCAAAGAAAGCCCTTCAATCAATAACTGTGGAAGTGCTCAAAGAACTCTAAGTTGAAGCGATGCAGGCCAAGTCCCAGTAGGGACGTAGAGTCATAAAGAAGAAGAAGAAGAAGAAGAAGAATGTTGGTTGAGCAAATTACAGGGGGTGGCCAAAATGTTTGGGATAGACATCTTTTTGTCTCTCTAAAAAAATTCAACATGCTGTAACTTTCCATATAATGCATCAAAAATTCTCAAATTTTGACTGTTTGTCAACCTATCATATGTACATCACTATATTTTCTCACGACGAATAAAGTTTTACCGGTTTGACATTTTCACCCATATGAGGAAAATAAGTCAAATTTACAATACCACATAAAAATTACTAAATGTGTTCTTCCTTCAATCCAAATAGGCTCTAGTATTACTAATAAGAGATATCTTGTAAACAGAAGTAACATTTCTTTGGATATCAACACTAAAATTTTATGACATTGATGTAAAAAAATACATTTTTTCGAGAAAAATCCAAAAAGGGGCCGTCCATATACCACGTGGACAACTTAGAGGGGGGAGGGGGTCTGCGAAAAGTCCACGCTTGTCCACGGAGAGGGGGGGGGGGAGGTGGGGGTCTGTCAAATGTCCACGTGGACAAAATTGATTTAAGGAAAAATAGATTTTTCAACGAAACAAATTATGTCGAATTATTGATGTAATTCTCCTTCACGACAGTTCTTTATTATTTTTAATAAATCACTTGTTTGTAGTTGGCGATGGCTACTCAAAGAATAAAATCATAGCATTCCATATTAATTTTGAAATTTAAAATGCAAAATTTCTTGAAAAATCGTCAGGATTTCAAACTGTCTAATAAAAAATACTAAACAAAATTCTGGAGTATCATAATGAAGCGTGAATCGTAACAGTGATGGAGTTTTTATCATAATTTTCGTAAAAATTCTGTATGGATTTCTAGAAGTTTTATATCATTTTTTTAAACTACATGCTTCAAAGTTTTGAAATACATATCTATTGATACTTTCAAGTCAAGAAACTTAACAAGTAATTTCTTCTTAAATATAAAATATTTTATAGTACATGAAAGTCAAAATTATATTACTATGGGCGAGTTGCTGCAATAATAACGTTTTTCGGAAATGATCTAAAAAATACAATCTTTGATAGTTTTCATAATATCTCAGCCTAAAAGTTATCAAAAATATGGGACAATCATATGTTGAACAAACAATCAGAGAGCTAGGTAAAATATGTAGATTTGTGATACGAAAATATTCGTAATATATGAAATTAAGAAATATATTTATCTAATGCATCATTATCTAAAAAAAAAAAAACTTCAACAAATTTGAAAATCACATTTTTTTACAAAAAAATCGATATTTTTTTGTTCAGAAGACCACGTGGGAACATTAGGGGAGGGGGGTAGGGGTCAGTGGAAAGTCCACGCTTGTCCACGGGGAGGGGGGAGGAGGTGAAAAATCACGATTATTCCGTCCACGTGGTATATGGACGGCCCCAAAGAAGCAATCCATGAAAACTTTTTTAGATGTTTAAAAAGTGCCTTTGTTTTAATAACTTGTGTTGCACTAATATATTGTTGATAAACGTTCAAAATTTCATTCAATTTGGTTCACTGGTTTCTGAGATATGACAGTTCAAAAATAAACTGTCTGAAAAATAGTGTTTTACAAAAACGATTCTAGCTTCGCGAAAGATTAACCAATTGGGCTCAAATTTGTACCAACGATGCACATACAATAGGTTGATAAACAGTCAAAATTTGAGAATTTTTGATGCACTCTGTGAAAAGTTACAGCATATTGAACTTTTTCGTGAGAGAAAAAAAAAGTTGCCTATCCCAATTATTTTGGCCACTCCCTGTAATTGTGAAAGAATTCCCGGATACTTCCTTGGAGAATATCCTGGCTTCTGTATGCATTCCTCTAAAAATATCATGAAGAATTCCGAAACAAATTGCAGGATGAATTTCTCTGGAAGCCTTGAAGCTTTAGATAATCCTGGAAAAAATCTTAGATACATCCCTGGAAAAAATGATGGAATGATTTCTGAAGAAAACCCTGAACAAATTTTCAAAGTGAACCTGAGAGGAATTTTTGAAAGATCCTCTAAAGGAATTCTTTGAGCAACCCCGGAAAGATTTTCCGGAGCAATGGCTGGGTAAATTTCTGAAGAAATTTCGGGAAGAACTTCTGGGGAAAATCTTGAATGAATCCCTGGAGGAATCCGTAGAGGAAGTCAAGAAGGAATCCCTGAAGATTTTTTTGAAGAAATCTGTTGAGGAATTCCTGGAGAAATTTGTAGAGAAATTTCAGAAGAAATCCTTGGCGGAATTTCTGGATGAATTCCTGGAGGAATTGCTGGAGGAATCGTTGGAGGAATGCATGAAGGAACCTCTTGACAAATTCCAGGTGAAATCCCTGGAAGAATTCCTGGAGGAGACCCTGGAGGAATCTCCAGAGGAATTTCTGGAGAAATTCCTAGTGGAATTCTACGAGGAATCTCTGGAAGAATTCCTGGAGGAATCCCTGATTGAATACCTGGCGGAATTCCTAGAGGAATTTCAGGAAGAACCCTAGGAGAAATTTCTGCAGGAACTCCTGGAGGAAACCTCGTAGGAATTCCTGGAGGAATCCCTGGAGAAATTTTTGGGGAAAACCCAGGAGGATTTTTTTGAGGAATCTCTGAAGCAATTTCTCAAAGAATCTTTGAAAAAAAAATCACTTGAGAAATTCCTGGAAGAATTCCTAGGTAAATTCTTGAAGGAACTCCTGGAGGAATTCTACGAGTAATCTCTGGAAGATTGAATTCCTGGAGGAACCTCTAAAGGAATTCTAGAACGAATCCCTGGAGAAAAACCTGGAGGAGTTTCTAGAAGTATTTCGGGAAGAACTCTAGGAAAAGTTTCTGCAGGAATTCCTGGAGGAATCCCTGGAGAAATTTGTGGGGAAAACCACGGAGGAATTCTTTGAAGAATCTCTAAGGCGATTCCTCAAATAATCTTTGGAAAAAAATGCCTGGAGAAACTCCTGGAAGAATCCCTGAAGCAATTTCTTGGGAAATCTCTGGAGGAATCCTTGGAGGAGTCCTTGTAGTAACTCCCGGAAGAATCTCTGGAGGGATTTTTAGAGTGATTCCCAGAGGAATCTCTGGAAGACTTCCTGGAGGTATCCCATAAGAAATGTCTGGAGGATTCCCAGGAATAATTCCTGAAGAAATTCCAGGAGGAATCCCTGAAGGAACCTCTGGATAAGTTATTAGAGGAATTCCTCAAAGAATTCCTGGAGGAATCTGAGGAATTTCTGGAGGAATTCTGGGAAGAATTCTTGAAGAAATTCTTTGAGGAATTCCAGGAGACGGTCCTGAAGAACTCCTGAAGGAATGCCTGGAGGTTTCTTTAAAGAAACCCTAGGAGGAATCCAGGAGCAATTCCAACAGGAATTCATAAGGGAACCCCTAAACATTTCTTAGAGTAAGTTCTGGATTAATTCCTGAAGGTGTTTCTGAAAGATTTCCAGGAGGAGTTCCTGAAGGAATCCCAAGGAAAGTTCCTGGGGGGTTCTTCGGAGGAGTATAAAAAAAAACAATCCCTGGAGTTTTTTTTATTAACGAATTACAGATGGAGTTCCCGAGTCAATCTCTGGAGGAATTCTCGAAGAAAGCAATTCCAAGAAGAATTCATTAGGAAATCCCAGAACAGCTACCTTAACGAATTCCTGGAAGACTTTCTGTAGGAATCACTGGGAAAAATCCTGAGCATTCCATGTCTCCGGTAATTTCTGACCGAATTATTGAAGCAATTATCTGAGCAATCTTTTGCAACATTCTTGAAGGAATATATGGAGAAACCTCTGGAAATCCCTGGAGAAATTCCTGAAGGAATAGTCAGAATAAGCACTGAGACAACCACTTCACTAAGGGCCAGGATCGCTCCAAAACGAAGCATTTCTGGTACATGGTGTTTTCTACAAAGCTTTTGTAATGATCAGGGACATCAGTTGCCAAGAAATTAGTAGTTCGCAACGTATCCGCATAGGTGGCGCCACCATCTAACTTTTTTGTGTTACGTTCTAGAGACTTCGTGTCTTCGGAAAAGTTGTTCATTTTGACAAAATAAACAACTCTTTCTTGGACGTCAAAATTCCACAGCCTACTTTTTCCACGAGAAACCATGTGAATTTCAAATGTATAAAAATTAGTTTGAAGTTCCTTTGAGGCAACAAAACTCAAGAACGGATGAACCGATCAGCATGACTCTTGCACGGTTTGGTTCGTATTCATGGTGGCTGTGTTTATATGTACAAAAAGTTACGAAAATCTACAAAAACAGTGAGGAAATTGAAAAAGTGCTGGTTTTTCATGAACTGGGAAGAAAATCAACATGATCTAAATGAAACCAATCTAGAGTGCCATGCTGCAACGACCTTAAGGTATCAGTAGGTCGGCTCCAGAAGCACGTTTTCCTCCATTTGAAACGACCTTAACAATTGTCAAACCAACACAACTTGGCAGGACAAAGTTTGCCGGGACAACAAATTTCAAATATTTTATGATGCAGATGTGTCAAATAATCATTTTCGGACACAAGTGGAGTATGTATTACCGTTAAAAATTGAAGAAAAAATAAAAAAAATCGAAAAGCTGGTGTATTTTTCAAATTATAATATTTTACAAAGCGCAAAAACTCGTAACTTGAAATTTTCAGCAAATGCACATCAACACTTGGCAAACATACTGTCAAAAATTTGGAGAGGTATATTTTGGTGTTTTTGAGATATTTGCGCAGTGTCTAACTCTTGACTCTGACACTTTAAAGAATTGGTTTTCTCTAAAAAGTTGTTTGTTTTGACGCAATAAACAACTCCTTCATATACGTCAAAATTCCACGGCCCACTTTTTTGAGTTATAGACAGATGTAGTTTATTCTGAGCATATACTCCATGAAAAACATAAATAATGATTTTCTTATTACACTAAAACTTCAATTTATGCATGATATTTTTATGCACTTTTAAATAACACCTATGGGCCTGAGCCTCATTTGGCACCCAATTTCAAAACTTCAAAAACCTGATTCCCAGTCGTTTCTCAACGAAAGTTAATGAGATTTTGACAGTTGATCACAAAATCCTTCTAGCTTATGTAACCGGGATCATGGTTCCGGATTTTTCCGTTGTTCCGGATTTATGGCCGGGGGTACTGGGGTAACCTCCTTATCAGATAGAGGTACAACCTATTATTTGCCTTCGAAAACCAGCTTGCGGCATATCAAACTTCATGATTTTGCAAATCAAGAGTATTGGGCCATGTTTTGCAAAATTTTTGATATGTCGCAAGCTAGGTTTCAGAACCGGTCTGAAAGTGTCACTTCCCTTTGGGGGTACCAGGTTTCCGGAACATCCGGAGAAGTGGCCAGTACATCCAAATCTCTATAAACATGGCCCAATACTCTTGATTTGCAAAATCATAAAGTTTGATATTTCGCAAGCTAGGTTTCTGAACCGATCAGAAAGTGGTCAAACCCCTAGGGGCACCAGGTTTTTGGAACATCCGGAGATGTGGTCACTGTATCCGAAAGTTCTGGGAACATGGTCCAATACTCTTGTTTTGCAAAATCATGAAATTTGATATGTCGCAAGCTAGGTTTTAGAACTGGTCAAAAAGTGGTCATTTCACCAAGTTTCCGGAACATCCGGAGAAGTGGCTTGTATATCCGAAATTTCTGGAAACATGGTCCAATACTCTTGTTTTGCAAAATCATGAAGTTTGATATGTCGCAAGCTAGGGTTCAGAACCGGTCAGTAAGTGGCCATTTTCCTGGGGGCACCAGGATCCGGAACATCCGAAGAAATGGCTAGTGTATCCGAAATCTCTAGAAGATGGCCCAATACTCTTGTTTTGTAAAATCATGAAGTTTGATATATCGCAATCTAGGTTTCAGAACCAGACAGTAAATGGCAATTTCCCTGGGGGCACCTGGGTCCGGAACATCCGGAAAAGTTGCCAGTGTATCTGAAATCTCTAGAAATATGGTCCAATACTCTTGTTTTGCAAAATCATGAAGTTTGATATGCCGCAAGCTAGTTTTCGAAGGCAAATAATAGGTTGCACCTATATCTGATAAGGAACCCCAGTACCCCCGGCCATAAATCCGGAACAACGGAAAAATCCGGAACCATAATACCAGTTACATAAACTAGAAGGATTTTGTGATCAACTGTCAAAATTTCATTAACTTTCGTCGAGAAACGGCTTAAAATCAGATTTTTGAAGTTTTGAAATTGGGTGCAAAATGAGGCTCAGGCAATTTTTTCAATGCACCTTTTTTATGCATTGAAAGCATTGCAGAGAGTTTCAGAGGATTTTCGACAGGTTTTGGTGGCGTTACAGGTACGTTTTCGGGGGTTTCCGAGGGTTTCACGTGCGTAACATGGGGTCCAAGTGAGTATTAGAGGGATTCGGAGGCGTTTGTTCAGATGCGTTACATTGGGCCGAGGAGCTTTTAGAGGGATTTTGAGGGCTTTTCAGGAAGTTTCAGAGCATTTTTGGCGGGATTAAGATACGTTACGGAAGCGTAACGAAGGAGTTTTTGGGGTTTTCAGAGCGTCACAGGTGCGTTACATGGGGTTCGAGGGGGTTTAAGCGGTATTTTGGTAGCACTTCAGGATGTTTCGGAGCGTTTTCGGCGGGATCCAGAGGCGTTATAGAAGCGTTACGGAGGAGTTTTACGGAGTTTCTGAGCGTCTCAGGTGCGTTACATGGGGTCCGAGAGGGTTTTAGGGGGATCTTTGGGGCGTTTCAGCAAGTTGCAGAGGATTTTCAGGGACCCCATACAAAAATCCTTTGAAACGCTCCTGAAATGCTATTTGATTTAAAGATGTTTCGGAAACCCACTGTTACGACCCTGACCTGAAATACCTCGGAACGCCCCTGAAATGCTATCATACGCCTCTTAAATCTCTAGGAATGCACTTAATGCTCCTAAAACCCCCTGAAATTCTTTGAAATTACAGTCGGGTCTCGTATTAAACCCTGTCACCCACTTTATGCCCACCGCGTTTTCCAGGATGCCTTCTAACCAATTAAGTTCATTTTTTGTATGTGATGAGTCTAGAATAAGCACTAACTGCTCTAAAAAAACAGCTGGATATGCTAGACAGCTGAGAAATTGCGGTGGGCATTGAGTGGGTGGCAGCGTTTAATAGGAGACTCGACTGTACTCTGAAATGCTGTGATACGCCCCTCAAACCCCTTGTAACGACTTTTAAAGGCTCCTGTGATCCCCTGAATTACCCTTAAAACACCTTGAAACGTCCCTGAAACCCCCCAAATTCTATTGAAATGCCCCTATATTTCCCGAAATCCCATGAAAGCTCCATCAAAACCTGATAGAACGCCCTTAAAAGGCACCCCGAATCCCCTGGAACTACCTCCTGAAACGCCCATGAAGCCCCTTGGATCCCCCGTTTCTGGGCTCTCTGGGAAATTTATGGAAACCCCTTTTGCCCCACTTCAAATGTCCAGGAGCAAGACCTGTTCTCACGAACTAGATTACCTCATTAAAGCCCAAACTTAATTTATGTACAAATTTCTCTCATGTGCATAAATTGAGGTTTTAGTGTTCCACTGACTATGAGTGCAGAATTGTGTAAGTCCTAAACACGAACACGGACAAATTTCTTGTAAAACCCCTGGATTCAGTTTTGACAAATTTTCGAATGGAGTTTCTTACTGCAGCTTAGGGATTCCCTGAAATGCATGTCGAACTTTTTTAAAATCTAGAACTTGTGAGGTTTTTTGGGACTTCTTTGTGGATTTTTAGAAATATTAGAACGAGTTTTTAGGGATTTCAGGGTTCTCGGAAGAGAGCCAATAAAGAAAAACTTGCAGATATGATGTAGCCGATTCGAATAGATATTTCAAGAGGAATTCCCAAAAGTATTGCTAGGGGAAATGAAGAGTATCTTGCCCAATCCTCGAAGTTTTTAACGAAATTCTGGAAGTTTGGGAAACACTCCCTTTTGAGAGAAAGTAATTGAACCTCAGAACTTGAGGGATTTCTTATGAAATTTCAATACGGGATATCTGCAACAGTTCTTTTATGGTGTTCAGAGCAGAAATCCATCTTCTAAGCGTGCCTCCCAGAATTTCATGAGAAATTCTTTCCGGGATTCCTGTAGAAATTCCTGAACGATTTTTTAAAGATATTGCTCCTGTGGCTTCCTCAGAAATATCTCCTGGGGTTCCTTTTATTCCTTGGGGGTAGCCATGGGGGCATGGCCCCCTCCAGAATCACGAGATTCAGGCGAAAAGTATCTTTTAAGCAGTTATGGAGTATAAAAATCAAAATCGATATGGCCATGAGGAACTCTGGTGGATATTTCAGAATCTCGTGAGAACGTTTTCGAAAACATTCTAAGTGAATGCCTGAGGGAATCTCTGGATATATGATAAAATATCTAAACATAGCTCTGGAGAAATTCCAACAATAATTTCGGAAAGACTGCCTGACAAAAACCCCTAGAAGAATTTTTGAATGAATCCCTGAAATAATCTCGTTGAGAAACCCTTGAAGAAATTTTTTGAATGCTTGAGAATTATTTGAAGAATTCTGGTAGTATTCTTGGGGGAAATTACTATAGAAATGTGCAAAGAGTCACCTGAAAGAATACAGGAACAAACTTTCGTAGCAATCCTTGAAAGAATTTCCTAAATTATCACATAAAGAATCTCAGGAGGAATTGCTGAACGAATTTGTGAAGTTCGTGGATTAGTTTGAAGATGATTTTTTTGAAAAATGTCTTGAGAAATTTATAAAGAAAATTCATGGAAAATTCTTGGAGTTCCGGAAATAATCTCTGGAGAAATTAACAAAGACATGCATGGGCAGGAATGCATTTTATAGGGATACTGGAGCATTCTTTGGGGAAATTCTTGCTTGAATCATTCTAGGAAATCCTGCGGGAATATTGATAAATTCTGACAGAATCCCTAATGGAATACCTGGCGGTGTCCCTGGAGATAATCAATAAGAAATTTTTTGAGGAGTACAGGGGAAGAAATGAATTCTAAAAGCATTTTTGGATAATCTTTTAAAAGCACTCGTGCTGATCTCACAGAAGAAATACCTGTAAAAATGTCCCTTCTGAAATAATTATAGAAAAAAAATCGTGAAGTTTACTTTCATGGAGTGGTTTCTCCGTAATGGTTTTTCATTAGGCGTTATATTGAAGTTATTTCTATGGTGTCTGACCATTTGACCGGATGCCGTTTGGCCGAACTATGATAACATTAACTAAGAAGCGAGGGCTAGCTGCGGGTACCATTTTAGCTATCAATATAACCATCAGAAATATTTCCTTTTTAAAGTCATAGACTATTCTTTCTAGTTTCACCATGAAGGGATCAGTTGGCGATGAAACTGCGAACATGTTTATCGAAGATTTTCCCTTCTTTGAATCGTAGGTTGTTCTTTCTTATATTGATCATATAAAGAGTAGTGGCATGATCTTCAAAAGTTTCATCAATAATAGGCAAAGGATTCCTACAGTAACTGTTCCAGATATATCTCCAAAGATTTATACAGAAAAAGTAATAAGGGAACTTACGTACTTCGTTATGGGTGGTTTTTGAAACGTGTTGAACCCAGAGTTAGCCTCAAATCCTTCCCAACCAAGCTTAATCATATGACCAAGTTTCAGGCAATTTGGCCGACAAAAGCCCTCCATGACGAAGAGAACAAACCTGCCGGTAATACCTTAAGTCATCCTGAAGGAGATTTCTTCAGGAAAACCTCCAGTTATTTGTTGAGGAATACTTTAGGCAGGAATTTCTCAGAATTTGTTTTAATGTTATTTCAAGAAAATATGCGCAGATTTTCCCAAGAATGCATCGAGGTATTTGTTTTTCAGACTATCCTCAGGTTCTTATTTAGGAAAACTTTATGTAATATGATATGGCACAATAATGTCCCACATGAAGAATAACGTACCTCTGGAGCCGGCCTTCTCATGTTTGTGCTTAATGCTTATTGGATATAAGTACTCCTGTAACTGGACTGCAACTGTCGGGCATAATCAACCGTTAGGAATAGAACCCAAACTGGTAGAAATTTTCCATGTTTTGGTAAAAATCTTCGTTAATTTAATTCATACCACTATTTAATCCCTTAAGAAATTGTACAATTAGTTCGTCTAAAAGCTCCTCCAGAGATATCTCTGGGAGTTCTTTCTGAAATTCTTGCAGAAAATCCTCCACAGATTTCTTCAACCGTTCTCCAGTACCTTTTTCTAGGATTTCGCCACTGATTTCTTCAGAATTGCTTCTGGAATTTAGTCCAGTAATCCTGCCAGAAAATTTTCAAGAATTTCCAGTGGTATTTCCAAAAGTTCATCCAGAGATTCTTTCCGAAAATCAAGGAATTGCTCTAGTAGTCTTGTTTACGCGTATTTTTTGTGTAATTTTTTCGCCAAATCTGAGAAACTCCTGGAAGAACATGTGAAGGAATCCCAGGAGATTGTTGTTGTGTGAGAGCCATGACACAAACGGAAACACTATTTTGAAAACTCCTCTAGGGACTCTTGCAGGAATTCGTACTGGTATTTGAAAATTTTCCAAAAACTGTTGTAGAAACTCTTGCTGGAATTCCTTCAAGCGTTTTTTCGGGTAGATTACCACATATATCTTCTAGGAATATCATGAGAAACTGTACCACCAATTACTCTTTCACATTTTTTTTCAGAAATTTTTACTAGACAATTTTCAAAAATTCTTCTAGAAGTTCCTCCGGGGTTTTCTCTAGGAACTCTTCCAGGTATTTATCCCAACAATTGGCAATAAATATTTCTTGTGGGATGAATTCCGACCGTTTTTCAGGATTTTTCCGCCTTCAGCAATTTCTTGAGAGATTCTGTTAGAACTCAGGAATTCTCTCAAAAGTTACTTTTTTGAAAATAAAAATCCGTCCAAGACCTTTTTAGGAAATCCCTAGCTGAAATTCCTGAAGAAAAAAGCCTAAAATACTGCAGGCAGTTGCTGAGTCATTCAAGAATTATCCGATTGAATTCCTGAATAAATCGCCAGTCGAACTCCTGCAGAAATCTCTGAAAAAAAAATGAATGTAGCCCTAGAGCGATATTTGAAGGAATCCCAAGAAAATTTCTGAAGAAATTTCAGTAGGAATTTCAGAAGAAATTTTTTTTGGAAATCTTTGCTGAAATTCCTGAAAAAAAAAACATAAAACTGCTGAAAGTATTGAATCACTGGAGATATATATGAAGGTATTTCTCTATTCGAACTCATGTAGAAAATCCTTGAAATATTCTTGAAAGTAACTCTGGAGGAATATCCTCAGAAATCACAGTGAAATTGCGGAAGAAATTTCAGCAGAAACTTTTTTTGGAAATTGTTGCCAAAAATCCGGAATTAATTTATTATGAAATGTTTAGAACTTTTGAAGAAAACCCTCACTGAAATTCCTAGAGAAAATCTTTAAACTACTGAAGTCAATGAATCACTGGAGATATATCTGAAGGAACCTCCAGTCGAATTCCTGTAGAAATACCTGGAAATATTCTTGGAAAAAGCCTTGGAGGAAAATGTTAAGAAATCCCAGAAAAAGTCCTGTTTTAATATTCTTGAGATTCCCAAACAATATTTTGAGAAATTTCTATAAGCAGAAACGTTTTCGACTGCGCCACTAGACGTTGCATGCTAGTTTGTTATCTTTCGAGGCATCAGCGAATAGCACACTGGAAGCATTTATCGTTTCCGAGTCTTTGACGGATAGTCAATAAATGAATACAGTAGATCTACTACCACAGAATGCCAACTAACATACAATTAGTTGCCAATTTGGCCGATAGAGGCGCTACGTCGAAGAGTTTGCTATGTACACTCGACAGTTGAAGCACTCATAAGTTATCATATGCGCTATCTCCAGATCTAGTTTATTTGGAAAAACGCTGTCTTCGGCAAAGTTGTTCAGTTGGTGATTAGCTAATTAGTTTGTGATTTCGTCGCTAGGTGGCGGTGTTGTCAAGTAAAGTTTTAAACTTCTCCAGCTCGTGATCCACAACAAATAGAAAAAAGGTCGTCTTTGGTAAAGTTCTTCAGGAAGCAAAAGCTATCTGGTGATTCAATAACACTAGTTTACAGCATTTTTGAACTCGGTAAGCTGATGATCGTTTTTGGTGTAGAATCATGCCCTGAGTTCGAAAACGCGAAGGAAAAAAATTACAGTAGAGCGGAAAATTTTTCGACTTTCCATACAAGGTTGGTGATTTGAAATCGATTTTTGTTCTATTTTTAAGCAAAGTCGCTCATTTCACACATCTCATTCTCCGTAATCAATGCTCTGATTGAGCTGAATTTTTTACTGTAACTCACCTACATATAATATGTCAAATAAACGTTGAGAAAGAATTTTTAAATTGTTTTTTTTTTTCTTATTGAAAAAAAATACATTTCTTCATATATTTTTGGAAAAATTGCTAAAAATTTAAGGAGATCGTCGTCCCAAAAACTCATCAATATCTTGATTTTCATCAATAGGGCGCAAATCCTGCATTCAGATGATCGAATGGTATTATATTCAGCTTTCAATTTATGGAAAGAGATTAAAAATTGGTTGAACAAAACGCAAGATAATTGAATTTTAGTAAATTCCATATTTTAAAAAGTTGTAAAACTCGATATTGAGCTAAAACTCAAAAACTGTTCTACTTTAAATTTTTTGAATCACGGTTTCGAAATCAGCGCTAAATTATGCTTCAAAAATTTTGGTTGTTGACAGAAGTTCACGACTTTCGTTTTATTTTGTAAACTTGTGTAATTAGTTGGTGATTTTTCTTTTAGGCGGCGCTAGTCGTCAGATTAATTTTAGAACTCCGCTTTTTCGGGATCCAGAGCAGATAGAAAAGTGTCGTCCTCGGCAAAGCTCTTCAGGAAGTCAATACCAATCTGACGATTCAAAAATTAGTTAGTGCTTTCGCTACTAGGTGGCTCTAGTCGTCAAGTGAAGTTTTAAACCAATATTTGTCGGGTTCCAAAGCTGATAGAAAGGTGTCGTCTTTGGCAAAATTCTTCAGGAAGTCAAAAGCAACGTGGTGAGTCAACAATTAGTCAATGATTTCTCCGCTACGTGGCGCTAGCTTACAAGTAAATTTTTAAACTTTCTATCTCGGTATCCAAAGCAGACACAATCACTTCAATATGGCGCCTCTAACGGACAAATTTCCAACTAATTAGATGTTAGTTTGCATTACAAGCGAAACGTTCTTCCGTGTCTTGTCAACGGAAAGCTGCCGAAAAATGAACATCCATTCTACACACATTGATTAACCCTATGTTAACACCAAACAGAAAACATTCACTGGATCTCCACTGTTTCTATTGGTCTCAGACACTCACAGTTTTCACTCGATTCATCATCATCCCACTCAGACTGACACCCAATCCAATGTGTACGTGTGAGATCCCTTTCGCAGCCAATTATATTATCCACCTAACATGTAGCCCATGTATTGCTTACTAAATGATATGTGTGTGCAACGTGGTGCAGTAATTATCGCGTTTTTTTGTTTATCTTTGTGCTATACACTAAATTCAACAATGATTTATGATTTTCTGTCTCGCTTGTTTTCAAAAAACAGTAGTGTACATTCGTTTGCTTTGGAAGATTCGGTTTACGTTCAGTGCTGAGTGCAGTTTTGTTGTGCATTGAGTTGTTGTTTGTTGTGTGGTTGCGTTGCTACGCAACCGGAACAATATAGAGTGAAACCAAAGGTTTTGACGCTTCATTCGGTCACATGCATGCAATTTTTCCCCCGATAAAACTGGCAACGCTGGAAACCGTCACCAATGCTCGCCACGTGAGTTAGTGTTTGTGTATTTTGTTTGACTTTGATTTCAATATAACCTAACTTTTTCTCGTTCATTCGTTTATCTAATATCTAGAGTTCATTTTTTTTGTTCTCATCAGTAGTTTTTTTGTTTGTTTTTTTTGTTCGTTTCAAATATATCATTCACGTATAGATATGAAACATTGAGATTCGCACGATCTGTAGCGTTTGGCGCACCGTACTCTTCTCCTTCGTTTCGCATTCTGTTTCGGTACGGTGTGCGTGACTGTGTAAGTGAGAGAAGAGTTTACTGGAGAATGTTCCTTTGTGTTTGTTTGTATTTACAGAAGAACAGAGTACTGGTCTAAAACAGCCATGGCTTGCTGGGATTCTGCTTCGCTTTTGATGGTTTTGTGTCAAATTTTGCGTTCGTCGCGATAAAACTTTGTTATTTGTTGCGCTGCTTGCAGTATTGGTAGTTTATGATTTGTTGAACGACATTTAAAGCTTTTTTTTATTTTATCATATCAAGTTTTCTAGGTTTCTGATTTGTTTAGTTTTTGTTTGTCTCTGTTGTTGTCTGCGCTTGTTTCTTCTATTACTTTTCCAACGTCATAAGACTAACTGTACTGTTTTATTATGTTATGTTTTTGCACATCTCTTGATTTATTTTTCTGTAATCGTGAAACACTGAAAACTTTCCTGTTTTGTTTGCTTTAATTTATCTGTCGGCGGTACTAGAATGATTTTCGTTTGTTCCGTAAAGTTGCGCTTGATTTATTTACTGTTCTGGTAGCGATTAGGAGTGACTGTAATTGACTAGGTTAGAAAAGAAATCTTCCCCTCTAGCGGTATGTCATGTGCTTAGCATCTCTCCGTAGTAGTTAAGTTGCTCCTTCCAAATTGCTGCGAAACATTTTTGGAGTCTAGTCACACCCGGAGCCGCCTTCCATGACTTCTCAGGAAGCACGCTTAGCCCATTAAATTCTATTTGGCCTAACAATCTATCTTACATGGACGCTCTCACACGTTCCGGCCGAGACCCAAACGTAAAAAAAAGCACAAACAGATAAAAGCTTCTTCTGGTTCATCACGTTCGCTAAAATTAAATTCCACTCTGCCGTCGCCGCTTGATTCGACGTAAATTCAGACAAACATAAAACGGTAATTTTTGCAAAGTGCCTTCATTCCGGGAATTTCCCCGGCCTAAATGGACGAGCGCAGGCGTGTGAAATATCACATTCCATCCGAAAGGTAAACGAGACCATAGCTTCATACAGTCACAGTAGGCATGGCTAGCCAGAAGCTTATACAAGGAAAATTGACAATGCCTACTTTGACATTTTAACGATCAATAAAGACAACTTCAAGGACAGAATGAAAACATCAGTTAGTTATTTCTCGAACACTTAATCTAACGAGTCAACTTGTCCTAAATCCAACAAACAATGCATTCCAATACATCCTTTCCCATCCATCGTAAGCGTAATATTTTTCATTTCAACCACTGTACATGTTTTTCACGATCTATAATGAAGAAACAGTTAGTTGTCCCCTAGTTTTTCAGCATTTCTCTGAACATTTTGACATTTTGTAAACATTTGATCAAAATAATCCTTTAAAAAAAAACAAAATACGGACTTCTTCCGAAAAACACCAGAACGCAAACCTGTCCTACATCCATCGCAAGGTTCGTTTTTTTGGCTTTGACATTGACACACACGTACACACGAAGTTTCATGCGCCATATTTGTTTTCACCGACTTACTTAGACGTCCGCCAACCTACTACACTGTTACTACGGTTACGGACTGAGAATGTAAACACTGTTCTCTGATTTTCTGCTTGGGTAAATTGTGTTTTCCGTGTTTCTATTTTGACAGATGCTATGTTTCGTTTAGTTTGCTCGTTAGTAGTACCGTTTCACAATCCTTCGTTATGACTTGATTGTTTGCATTTTTTGTAGAATTTATCAGTGTGAGTGCAGCGTGCCACAGTTTCACAAGGAGGGGTGTGTGTGTGTCAACGACGGTTCACATAGCACAATGACATAAAGATATTCGTTTGTTTGTTTCCTTTTTTCATTTGTTTTCGAAGAAGTGAAAAATTAGTCTTGAGGTAAGAAAAAATCGCCGTTTTGAGTTTGCAGCAGCTTAACCTGTGTGGTCGATTGATTACGACCTTTAGGTAGGCCGAGTCCAAGATTTTCTTCTTTTTTTGTCTCACACATACCTAGGTTTGTGTCACTTAAAATTACTTACATTCTCTCACACGTAACGAATTTGGCTCTGTACAAATGTGTAGATGCGAAGGTGTGCTCTCTTACTCTCTCTTTCTCTGATGGCGGGGTTCCGAGGAGATGCTGCCGGTTGATCTGGAACGATAAAGAGAAAAAGATATGAGATGAAAATGTATATAACTGGCAGCAATGTACTGCAAGAGAAGTGCGTCCAGTTTGTCTGGAAATGTATCTGTAATCTTTAATCGGAATTTCTTATAATTATTTTAAAGAATTTCTTTCGGAATTCTAAAGAATTTCTTTCAGAAATTCTAAGAAATTTTTTTCTTAGAAAATTCTTTTAGGAATTCTAAGAAAGCAATTTCATGAAGCCTGTGGTAATTCCTTCAAAAGTTCTGGGAAATTCCTTTCAGGTATTCTGGAGAATTCCTTCCTGAAATCCTGGAAGGCATTCTTCCGAATTCCTGGAAGGATTTTTCCAGAATTCCTGGAGAATTTCTTCCACTAATTCTGGTTTACTTCTTCCAGGAATTCTTGAAATTATCTATCAGGAATTCTGGGGAATTCCTATTAGGAATTCTGGGGAATTCCTTTCAGAAATTCTGGGGAATTCCTTTCAGGAATTCTGGGGAATTCCTTTCAGGAATTCTGGGGAATTCCTTTCAGGAATTTTGGGGAATCCTTCCAGGAATTCTGAGGAATTCCTTCCAGAAATTCTGGGGAATTCCTTCCAGGAATTTTGGGGAATCCTTCCAGGAATTCTGGGGAATTCCTTCCAGGAATTCTGGGGAATTCCTTTCAGGAATCCTGCGGAAGTCCTTCCAGGAATTCTGGGGAATTCCTTCCAGGAATTCTGCGAAATTCCTTCCAGGAATTCTGGGGAATTCCTTCCAGGAATTGTGGGGAATTCCTTCCAGGAATTGTGGGGAATTCCTTTCAGGAATTGTGGGGAATTCCTTCCAGGAATTCTGCGAAATTCCTTCCAGGAATTCAGGGGAATTCCTTTCAGGAATTTTGGGGAATCCTTCCAGGAATTGTGGGGAATTCCTTCCAGGAATTGTGGGGAATTCCTTCCAGGAATTGTGGGGAATTCCTCTCAGGAATTGTGGGGAATTCCTTCCAGGAATTCTGGGGAATTCCTTCCAGGAATTCTGGGGAATTCCTTCCAGGAATTCTGGGGAATTCCTTCCAGGAATTCAGGGGAATTCCTTTCAGGAATTTTGGGGAATCCTTCCAGGAATTTTGGGGAATCCTTCCAGGAATTTTGGGGAATTCCTTTCAGGAATTGTGGGGAATTCCTTCCAGGAATTCTGGGGAATTCCTTTCAGGAATTTTGGGGAATCCTTCCAGGAATTCTGAGAAATTCCTTCCAGGAATTCTGGGGAATTCCTTCCAGGAATTCTGGGGAATTCCTTCCAGGAATTCTGGGGAATTCCTTCCAGGAATTCTGGGGAATTCCTTCCAGGAATTCTGGGGAATTCCTTCCAGGAATTCTGGGGAATTCCTTCCAGGAATTCTGGGGAATTCCTTCCAGGAATTCTGGGGAATTCCTTCCAGGAATTCTGGGGAATTCCTTCCAGGAATTTTGGGGAATCCTTCCAGGAATTCTGGGGAATTCCTTCCAGGAATTCTGGGGAATTCCTTTCAGGAATTCTGCGGAATTCCTTTCAGGAATTCTGCGGAAGTCCTTCCAGGAATTCTGGGGAATTCCTTCCAGGAATTCTGCGAAATTCCTTCCAGGAATTCTGGGGAATTCCTTCCAGGAATTGTGGGGAATTCCTTCCAGGAATTGTGGGGAATTCCTTTCAGGAATTGTGGGGAATTCCTTCCAGGAATTCTGGGGAATTCCTTCCAGGAATTCTGGGGAATTCCTTCCAGGAATTCAGGGGAATTCCTTCCAGGAATTCAGGGGAATTCCTTTCAGGAATTTTGGGGAATCCTTCCAGGAATTTTGGGGAAACCTTCCAGGAATTCTGAGGAATTCCTTCCAGGAATTCTGAGGAATTCCTTCCAGGAATTCTGAGGAATTCCTTCCAGGAATTCTGAGGAATTCCTTCCAGGAATTCTGAGGAATTCCTTCCAGGAATTCTGAGGAATTCCTTCCAGGAATTCTGAGGAATTCCTTCCAGGAATTCTGAGGAATTCCTTCCAGGAATTCTGAGGAATTCCTTCCAGGAATTCTGAGGAATTCCTTCCAGGAATTCTGAGGAATTCCTTCCAGGAATTCTGAGTAATTCCTTCCAGGAATTCTGAGGAATTCCTTCCGAGAATTCTGAGGAATTCCTTCCAGGAATTCTGAGGAATTCCTTCCAGGAATTCTGTGGAATTCCTTCCAGGAATTCTGTGGAATTCCTTCCAGGAATTCTGTGGAATTCCTTCCAGGAATTCTGTGGAATTCCTTCCAGGAATTCTGTGGAATTCCTTCCAGGAATTCTGTGGAATTCCTTCCAGGAATTCTGTGGAATTCCTTCCAGGAATTCTGTGGAATTCCTTCCAGGAATTCTGTGGAATTCCTTTCAGCTTTCAGGAATTCTGTGGAATTCCTTCAGGAATTCTGAGGAATTCCTTCCAGGAATTCTGAGGAATTCCTTCCAGGAATTCTGAGGAATTCCTTCCAGGAATTCTGAGGAATTCCTTCCAGGAATTCTGAGGAATTCCTTCCAGGAATTCTGAGGAATTCCTTCCAGGAATTCTGAGGAATTCCTTCCAGGAATTCTGAGGAATTCCTTCCAGGAATTCTGAGGAATTCCTTCCAGGAATTCTGAGGAATTCCTTCCAGGAATTCTGAGGAATTCCTTCCAGGAATTCTGAGGAATTCCTTCCAGGAATTCTGAGGAATTCCTTCCTGGAATTCTGAGGAATTCCTTCCAGGAATTCTGAGGAATTCCTTCCAGGAATTCTGAGGAATTCCTTCCAGGAATTCTGAGGAATTCCTTCCAGGAATTCTGAGGAATTCCTTCCAGGAATTCTGAGGAATTCCTTCCAGGAATTCTGAGGAATTCCTTCCAGGAATTCTGAGGAATTCCTTCCAGGAATTCTGAGGAATTCCTTCCAGGAATTCTGAGGAATTCCTTCCAGGAATTCTGAGGAATTCCTTCCAGGAATTCTGAGGAATTCCTTCCAGGAATTCAATGGAATTCCTTCCAGGAATTCAAAGGAATTCCTTCCAGGAATTCAAAGGAATTCCTTCCAGGAATTCTGAGGAATTCCTTCCAGGAATTCTGAGGAATTCCTTCCAGGAATTCTGAGGAATTCCTTTCTGGAATTCTGAGGAATTCCTTCCTGGAATTCTGAGGAATTCCTTCCTGGAATTCTGAGGAATTCCTTCCAGGAATTCTGAGGAATTCCTTCCAGGAATTCAAAGGAATTCCTTCCAGGAATTCTGAGGATTTCCTTCCAGAAATTCTGAGGAGTTCCTTCCAGAAATTCTGAGGAATTCCTTCCAGAAATTCTGAGGAATTCCTTCCAGGAATTCTGAGGAATTCCTTCCAGAAATTCTGAAGAATTCCTTCCAGGAATTCTGAGGAATTCTTTCCAGCAATTCTGAGGAATTCCTTCCAGGAATTCTGAGGAATTTTTTCCAGGAATTCGGGGGAATTCCTTCCAGGAATTCTGTGGAATTCCTTCCAGGAATTCTGTGGAATTCCTTCCAGGAATTCTGTGGAATTCCTTCCAGGAATTCTGTGGAATTCCTTTCAGGAATTCTGTGGAATTCCTTCCAGGAATTCTGTGGAATTCTGTGGAATTCGTTCCAGGAACTCTGTGGAATTCCTTCCAGGAATTCTGTGGAATTCCTTCCAGGAATTCTGTGGAATTCCTTCCAGGAATTCTGTGGAATTCCTTCCAGGAATTCTGTGGAATTACTTCCAGGAATTCTGTGGAATTCCTTCCAGGAATTCTGTGGAATTCCTTCCAGGAATTCTGTGGAATTCCTTCCAGGAATTCTGTGGAATTCCTTCCAGGAATTCTGTGGAATTCCTTCCAGGAATTCTGTGGAATTCCTTCCAGGAATTCTGTGGAATTCCTTCCAGGAATTCTGTGGAATTCCTTCCAGGAATTCTGTGGAATTCCTTCCAGGAATTCTGTGGAATTCCTTCCAAGAATTCTGTGGATATCCTTCCAAGAATTCTGTGGATATCCTTCCAAGAATTCTGTGGAATTCCTTCCAAGAATTCTGTGGATATCCTTCCAAGAATTCTGTGGAATTCCTTTCAAGAATTCTGTGGAATTCCTGCCAGGAATTCTGTGGAATTTCTGCCAGGAATTCTGTGGAATTCCTTCCAGGAATTCTGTGGAATTCCTTCCAGGAACTCTGTGGAATTCCTTCCAGGAATTCTGTGGAATTCCTTCCAGGAATTCTGTGGAATTCCTTCCAGGAATTCTGTGGAATTCCTTCCAGGAATTCTGAGGAATTCCTTCCAGGAATTCTGAGGAATTCCTTCCAGGAATTCTGAGGAATTCCTTCCAGGAATTCTGAGGAATTCCTTCCAGGAATTCTGAGGAATTCCTTCCAGGAATTCTGAGGAATTCCTTCCAGGAATTCTGAGGAATTCCTTCCAGGAATTCTGAGGAATTCCTTCCAGGAATTCTGAGGAATTCCTTCCAGGAATTCTGAGGAATTCCTTCCAGGAATTCTGAGGAATTCCTTCCAGGAATTCTGAGGAATTCCTTCCAGGAATTCTGAGGAATTCCTTCCAGGAATTCTGAGGAATTCCTTCCAGGAATTCTGAGGAATTCCTTCCAGGAATTCTGAGGAATTCCTTCCAGGAATTCTGAGGAATTCCTTCCAGGAATTCTGAGGAATTCCTTCCAGGAATTCTGAGTAATTCCTTCCAGGAATTCTGAGTAATTCCTTCCAGGAATTCTGAGGAATTCCTTCCGAGAATTCTGAGGAATTCCTTCCAGGAATTCTGAGGAATTCCTTCCAGGAATTCTGTGGAATTCCTTCCAGGAATTCTGTGGAATTCCTTCCAGGAATTCTGTGGAATTCCTTCCAGGAATTCTGTGGAATTCCTTCCAGGAATTCTGTGGAATTCCTTCCAGGAATTCTGTGGAATTCCTTCCAGGAATTCTGTGGAATTCCTTCCAGGAATTCTGTGGAATTCCTTTCAGCTTTCAGGAATTCTGTGGAAATCCTTCAGGAATTCTGAGGAATTCCTTCCAGGAATTCTGAGGAATTCCTTCCAGGAATTCTGAGGAATTCCTTCCAGGAATTCTGAGGAATTCCTTCCAGGAATTCTGAGGAATTCCTTCCAGGAATTCTGAGGAATTCCTTCCAGGAATTCTGAGGAATTCCTTCCAGGAATTCTGAGGAATTCCTTCCAGGAATTCTGAGGAATTCCTTCCAGGAATTCTGAGGAATTCCTTCCTGGAATTCTGAGGAATTCCTTCCAGGAATTCTGAGGAATTCCTTCCAGGAATTCTGAGGAATTCCTTCCAGGAATTCTGAGGAATTCCTTCCAGGAATTCTGAGGAATTCCTTCCAGGAATTCTGAGGAATTCCTTCCAGGAATTCTGAGGAATTCCTTCCAGAAATTCTGAGGAATTCCTTCCAGGAATTCTGAGGAATTCCTTCCAGGAATTCAATGGAATTCCTTCCAGGAATTCAAAGGAATTCCTTCCAGGAATTCAAAGGAATTCCTTCCAGGAATTCTGAGGAATTCCTTCCAGGAATTCTGAGGAATTCCTTCCAGGAATTCTGAGGAATTCCTTCCAGGAATTCTGAGGAATTCCTTCCAGGAATTCTGAGGAATTCCTTTCTGGAATTCTGAGGAATTCCTTCCTGGAATTCTGAGGAATTCCTTCCTGGAATTCTGAGGAATTCCTTCCAGGAATTCTGAGGAATTCCTTCCAGGAATTCTGAGGAATTCCTTCCAGGAATTCAATGGAATTCCTTCCAGGAATTCAAAGGAATTCCTTCCAGGAATTCTGAGGATTTCCTTCCAGAAATTCTGAGGAGTTCCTTCCAGAAATTCTGAGGAATTCCTTCCAGAAATTCTGAGGAATTCCTTCCAGGAATTCTGAGGAATTCCTTCCAGAAATTCTGAAGAATTCCTTCCAGGAATTCTGAGGAATTCTTTCCAGCAATTCTGAGGAATTCCTTCCAGGAATTCTGAGGAATTTTTTCCAGGAATACGGGGGAATTCCTTCCAGGAATTCTGTGGAATTCCTTCCAGGAATTCTGTGGAATTCCTTCCAGGAATTCTGTGGAATTCCTTCCAGGAATTCTGTGGAATTCCTTCCAGGAATTCTGTGGAATTCCTTTCAGGAATTCTGTGGAATTCCTTCCAGGAATTCTGTGGAATTCTGTGGAATTCCTTCCAGGAACTCTGTGGAATTCCTTCCAGGAATTCTGTGGAATTCCTTCCAGGAATTCTGTGGAATTCCTTCCAGGAATTCTGTGGAATTCCTTCCAGGAATTCTGTGGAATTCCTTCCAGGAATTCTGTGGAATTCCTTCCAGGAATTCTGTGGAATTCCTTCCAGGAATTCTGTGGAATTCCTTCCAGGAATTCTGTGGAATTCCTTCCAGGAATTCTGTGGAATTCCTTCCAGGAATTCTGTGGAATTACTTCCAGGAATTCTGTGGAATTACTTCCAGGAATTCTGTGGAATTCCTTCCAGGAATTCTGTGGAATTCCTTCCAGGAATTCTGTGGAATTCCTTCCAGGAATTCTGTGGAATTCCTTCCAGGAATTCTGTGGAATTCCTTCCAGGAATTCTGTGGAATTACTTCCAAGAATTCTGTGGATATCCTTCCAAGAATTCTGTGGATATCCTTCCAAGAATTCTGTGGAATTCCTTTCAAGAATTCTGTGGATATCCTTCCAAGAATTCTGTGGAATTCCTTTCAAGAATTCTGTGGAATTCCTGCCAGGAATTCTGTGGAATTTCTGCCAGGAATTCTGTGGAATTCCTTCCAGGAATTCTGTGGAATTCCTTCCAGGAACTCTGTGGAATTCCTTCCAGGAATTCTGTGGAATTCCTTCCAGGAATTCTGTGGAATTCCTTCCAGGAATTCTGAGGAATTCCTTCCAGGAATTCTGAGGAATTCCTTCCAGGAATTCTGAGGAATTCCTTCCAGGAATTCTGAGGAATTCCTTCCAGGAATTCTGAGGAATTCCTTCCAGGAATTCTGAGGAATTCCTTCCTGGAATTCTGTGGAATTCCTTCCAGGAATTCTGAGGAATTCCTTCCAGGAATTCTGAGGAATTCCTTCCAGGAATTCTGAGGAATTCCTTCCAGGAATTCTGAGGAATTCCTTCCAGGAATTCTGAGGAATTCCTTCCAGGAATTCTGAGGAATTCCTTCCAGGAATTCTGAGGAATTCCTTCCAGGAATTCTGAGGAATTCCTTCCAGGAATTCTGAGGAATTCCTTCCAGGAATTCTGAGGAATTCCTTCCTGGAATTCTGAGGAATTCCTTCCTGGAATTCTGAGGAATTCCTTCCTGGAATTCTGAGGAATTCCTTCCAGGAATTCTGAGGAATTCCTTCCAGGAATTCAATGGAATTCCTTCCAGGAATTCAAAGGAATTCCTTCCAGGAATTCTGAGGATTTCCTTCCAGAAATTCTGAGGAGTTCCTTCCAGAAATTCTGAGGAATTCCTTCCAGAAATTCTGAGGAATTCCTTCCAGGAATTCTGAGGAATTCCTTCCAGAAATTCTGAAGAATTCCTTCCAGGAATTCTGAGGAATTCTTTCCAGCAATTCTGAGGAATTCCTTCCAGGAATTCTGAGGAATTTTTTCCAGGAATTCGGGGGAATTCCTTCCAGGAATTCTGTGGAATTCCTTCCAGGAATTCTGTGGAATTCCTTCCAGGAATTCTGTGGAATTCTGTGGAATTCCTTCCAGGAATTCTGTGGAATTCCTTCCAGGAACTCTGTGGAATTCCTTCCAGGAATTCTGTGGAATTCCTTCCAGGAACTCTGTGGAATTCCTTCCAGGAATTCTGTGGAATTCCTTCCAGGAATTCTGTGGAATTCCTTCCAGGAATTCTGTGGAATTCCTTCCAGGAATTCTGTGGAATTCCTTCCAGGAATTCTGTGGAATTCCTTCCAGGAATTCTGTGGAATTCCTTCCAGGAATTCTGTGGAATTCCTTCCAGGAATTCTGTGGAATTCCTTCCAGGAATTCTGTGGAATTCCTTCCAGGAATTCTGTGGAATTCCTTCCAGGAATTCTGTGGAATTCCTTCCAGGAATTCTGTGGAATTCCTTCCAGGAATTCTGTAGAATTCCTTCCAGGAATTCTGCGGAATTACTTCCAGGAATTCTGTGGAATTCCTTCCAGGAATTCTGTGGAATTCCTTCCAGGAATTCTGTGGAATTCCTTCCAGGAATTCTGTGGAATTCCTTCCAGGAATTCTGTGGAATTCCTTCCAGGAATTCTGTGGAATTCCTTCCAGGAATTCTGTGGAATTCCTTCCAAGAATTCTGTGGATATCCTTCCAAGAATTCTGTGGATATCCTTCCAAGAATTCTGTGGAATTCCTTCCAAGAATTCTGTGGATATCCTTCCAAGAATTCTGTGGAATTCCTTTCAAGAATTCTGTGGAATTCCTGCCAGGAATTCTGTGGAATTTCTGCCAGGAATTCTGTGGAATTCCTTCCAGGAATTCTGTGGAATTCCTTCCAGGAATTCTGTGGAATTCCTTCCAGGAATTCTGTGGAATTCCTTCCAGGAATTCTGTGGAATTCCTTCCAAGAATTCTGTGGAATTCCTTCCAAGAATTCTGTGGAATTCCTTCCAAGAATTCTGTGGATATCCTTCCAAGAATTCTGTGGAATTCCTTCCAAGAATTCTGTGGATATCCTTCCAAGAATTCTGTGGAATTCCTTTCAAGAATTCTGTGGAATTCCTGCCAGGACTTCTGTGGAATTTCTGCCAGGAATTCTGTGGAATTTCTGCCAGGAATTCTGTGGAATTCCTGCCAGGAATTCTGTGGGGAATTCCTTCCAAGAATTGTGGAGTGTTCCTTCCAGGAATTGTGGAGAGTTTGTTCCCGAAAAAAATATTTCATCTCCATTCCACTTCATCCAATCACAGTTCATGACCTTAACCCGGAATGCGCGCACCGCACGTGGATTCTGCAAGCGGAAATCTTGCCCATTCCGGGATTGAGAAGTTTTCCGACTCGCGCGTCCGACAGACAAATGGAGCACATTAATTAAAACCGCGTGTGCTGGAACCACCTCATCCATTTTGGGTAAGATTCTCCGGCAGGCAGAATCTTGTTCATACACTTCGTACGATGCGGCGTTGTTGTTGTTCGCCTGCAGTGTCAGATTCAGAACCACAATCCAGTGGGGCGAAAATCCAAGTAGGCCATGTTCACGCCAGCATACACGGAAAGCCATAAAGGCACGTGCGTGGATTTGGATCTGACTGACGTTTCGCCTACTGCGTTGTTGTGTTTGTTCGTTATTTATTATGAGGGTTTTCCATCCACCAGCCCCCGTCCAGTCAGTGGAGCAAGGGAGCAGTTAGTTAGGGTGGCGAATTTAATTATACCGATGATGATGATGAAAGGCAGTGGCATTTGTCTGGCCCAACAGTGATACGGAGGAAGGAACTGTCAGCTGGTGATCTGTGTTTGAGGCTGATGGGCTGAATGTGTGCTTGAGAGAGTGGCGGAAGCTGATTTCATTTGCAAGGGTTAATGAAACAGGGAAGTTTAATTTGTTATAATTTTTATTTAATTTCCTAGCTTGATATGCAGAGGAAATAAAGTTGCTTTGTGATAGAAAGGAATTAAAACTTTTGATTATAATATAAGTACTGTTTAAATGACCTAACGGGCTCTCAAGAGTACACTTTTGATAATTTTCTTAATAGTGTTACATAATTTGAACAAATTTTCTCACCCGAAGAAGGTTTTCAAAAAGAAATCACAGTAAGCCAAACACTTGGCTACACGTGCATCCACTTTTCAAATCGAAATCGAAGCAACCACCCGATAAATCTTGATTTGTGTACCGTAACCCCTGGCAACGGCCGTCTTTATCATTTGTCCCGTCGCACTGCCAATTTTCCTAATGGTTTTGAGGATTTCGATTGTGGACTGGTCGGTTCGGTCGGACCGGGAAGTCCATCACGACAAATTTGATTCCGCACCGGTTTTCGATTATCCCGAATCGGAATCGAAATCGATTTTGAATCACCGCGACGGTGGTACCCGTCGATGCTAATCATTTTTCATCTTGCCGAATTCGACAGACAGTTACTTTTGGCGAAATGGAGAGAAATAAAAATGATCCAAACGACACGCAGAGTCTGTCTCGTGTCGAAATTCAAAACTGTCAAACCCTTGTGCAGGGGTTCTCAGTCGTCTTTTTAAGCCTCGCCTTTTCAACAGAATAAAAACAATCCTTTGTTCGTTATTGTTGATTGATTTTAAGCAAAGGTATAGTGAGCTCATTCCAAGTAATATTTATTCATTTTTTTTATTTTTTTAGTAAAAAACAAATGTATTGATTTCAGTTATTGAAAAAACTTGCAAAAGCTTTCCCCACTATTGGAATGTGAAAACCCCTGTCATACACCATCTTACACCATCTCAGTAGCCAATTCAGCGGAGGAATACCTTTTCCTTCTATCAACCCCACAATTCTCACCGGCATCAACCGGAATCCTCTCAGGTGACCATCTCGGATCCTTGATGGCGGCGGTGGTGGTGGCATTGAGGTATTTTTTTAACATGTTTGTCACGAAGCCATCCTTTCTCTAGTGTAGATACCTACGGCTCCCGGAGGACATGACTTTTACAGTCTCTTGCCGTTGTCTGGAATCAAGTTCGCTCCACTGCCACATCGTATTGTCGGTGTGCGTACGTACCAATTTCTTCGAGAGTCGGATTATCTGGGCAATGTTGGAAAAGGTTCCCTTCCATTTTATGGAATCGTTCACCCGGATTGTAAGAAGATTAGGGTAAGCCAATTTTTTCAATGTGTGGATAGCTGATACTAGAAGATGTTAATTATATGTAGTAAATGTAGTAGTAATTTCACAGATACATTTTTTACCTTCTCATACAGTAAGGGGCTGTCCATAAACCACGTGGTCATGAGGGGGGGGGGGGTTCGGCCAATGACCATTTTGTATGGACGAAAAAAAAAATTTGTATGGACTAATGACCACGCGGGGGGGGGGGGGTCGAGAAGTCCCAAAAAAATGACCACGTGGTTTATGGACAGCCCCTAAGTGTTCTGGCAAGTTTATATGCTTACTACTTCTAAAACGTTTCGATAGAAGGCTCAGAGGGTCAAGTCTTTTATATTAATCGAATCAGTTCAACGAGTGTAAGTGGACGAGCTATACAACCAGACACTTACGTGGTGATTCCTTACAAAATGCGGGTTTACACAGAAACCGATCCACAAAAACTCCATTTTATCTTTTCTTTAATGCGAATGCCATAATAATGTAAAGTAAAGTAAAGTGTCATCATTTAATAGTAATACCTAATTGTTGGGAGCATCACCTTTGCATGGACCTTTACACCTATTGACAGCAGCATATCGGTTATGCAGCTTCAATGCTGAAATATATATAACAAAATATTTACTATTTACATTGTTTACAACTTACATTTAAGTGTAGAAATCCGCCGTTTGCAAAGGTATTCTACTTCCAAAATGCTCACTTCATCGCCTTCTTTTCTACTACTTATCAATTTGTGCAGTGTTGCCAGTTTCACATTAAAACCGCCCCAACACTAATAATAAACCCAAATAACATTTTCAGCGCTATAAGCTTCAGTCATTTGATTTCTGTTGTGTGATAATCGAATTGAAGCTGAATAATAGAGAAGCTAGTCATATAACAAACCATAAGCTTAAACACGGCTGTAAAACAAGCACCATACAGCTACCAAACTCGATTTTCAGAAATCAATCACTTGTCACTGGGGCTGCCTTTACTGCACTTTATTCCAACTCCGGGAGATGAAAAAATCCCGGGATTCGGGATTTTTATTTTCCAAATCCCGGGATCTCGAAAAAAAAAACTAATTTCCCAAGATCGATACAAAATACTAATGGATCGATTTCTAAAACATTTTTCATCAAATTCGATCAACTAGTAATCCCTATTTTTGAAATTAATTACACTTTACAAAGACATTTGATTGTGTAAGGTCAATAGGCTATTCAGCCATTTTTATCCGATCGAAGTTTTTGACCGAACTTGTAAGAAGATTATGATATTTTTAGAGAAATCCCTTATAAATTTACCCTAAGACATGACTAAGTTCTAAATGGAATTCCAAGGAAATTTTTTCATTGGATTTGTTTTTAACTATATTTGCATTCCTAGAGGAAATAACAAATTAAAGCATAATAGAATTCCTGCATCAATTATTAAATTGAACCATGGGGTATCTCCTTATGTCATTTTTGGAAACAAATTTGAGAACTTCTCTGACAGAGTTTGAGTACAAAAAGGTCAGAAGAGTTATTTCAAAATTTTAAACGGCAATATCTTTATGTTTATGGACAGCCCCTTATTGAACTAGAACGGGCATCAGTGAACTCAGGGTCGGATTAACAAATGTGGGGGCACGGGGCCAGAGTGATGTGGGGCCCTTTATATAGAAAATTTATTTTTGCCCAAATAACATGGAAAAAAATCTAAAAATTCTATTCATTTTTGCAAAAATGTATTGATACAGGTAATAATGCCGTTGTCGAAGAATTTGAATCTAGAACAATAAGGCGAGTTGTGTGAAATTTTGATATCCACTAAATTTATTGGTAACAAATTTTAAATTCTAGCGTTAAAACAATTATATAAAAAAAATATTTAATGTAAAGAAACCGAAACAATAATTCCAACTGACATTTTTGAGAAGTATCTAGTAAACATTGGAGCACATTCCAGCCGATTGTACTGTATTTTTTCGAAATAGGTGATAGTCGATGCCCATAAAGAATGAACGCTTATTAAAAACTTCTTCTAACGCGGCTGCCAGGGGAAGTTCTGGCGACCTTCCAAAATAATTTTCCACAAACTTCTGAAATCAGAGAGGAAAATCTAAAAGGAAATGTTGAAGAAACTTTAGCGGGAACCCATTATAAGTTCCTGATAAAATTTTTGGCTTCATTTCCAATAGAATTTATTATTAAATTGCATGAAAATCTTCAGCGGAAAACCCAGACAACTAGTCAATTTCTCACACAAATTTCTTCCGCAAAGTTCTTAATAAATCTATGTTCGAAGTTCCCAATAAACCATAGATTCATCCTTATTTCAGTGAACAAATCTCTTAACTTAAGAAATTCGGACTGAAACTCTTTAGAATATTCTGCTCGAAAGGCATGCCAGATTTCCTCTTAAATATGTATGTTTCAACATTTTTGGTGTTCTCCGATTTGAGTAAGTCTTAAGCTGTCTAAGTAAAATCAAACTCAAGAGTTCCAAAAATAGCTACTTCCAAATTAAAAAAAAAAAATCCTATAATTCTTCCAAGGACTCAGATGGAAAATTCTTCAAAATATTTCAAAAACAAATAAAGAAAAAAAAATATAATTTCAGAAGCAGCATTTTGACACTTCATTCCATAGAGTTTTGGAGTTCCTACAGAATTTAGGAAAAAAATGAATTTCATAATAGCTGGACAAATAGTTCCAGTCTTTCTAAAAAAATCACAACATATCACATACATCTTGCAAGTAGACAGTAATGTGGAGTTCTTATGACAAAAATCGAATCGAGAGAAGTTTCTTGCACTCCTTCTTTTCACTTTTTTTTCGTGAAGTGAAATTTTGTGGGGCCCCTAAAATGTGGGGGCCCGGGGCCCTGGCCTACTTAATCACGGATTTGTATCTGCAGCTAGGACCGCCTATCATAAATTAAGGTAAATCTTCAGTAATTATTATACCGTGCGAATTTACGATTAACATCAACTGCACTACAGCTAGGTATAGCAGAAGGTACCGTATGAGACCGTTTTCCGGACGTAGCGGATGAAAGAAACACTAAACGAGGGTAAAAAAATTACATCGTTTGAAAAGTCGGGTCGAATTAAAGTATTTCCTATGTTTCTATTGTATGCAACAATTTATAGGGAAAATTTAACATACAAGTTTAAATACAAATAAAGGCAACTTATTCGTGTGTTCAAATTTCTGGAAATCGAAGTCTTGTTACCGTTATTGGAAACATACCGTGTGGCGCGTGCTTTAAAAAGGTCTTGAGGTCCATTAGAAGCCATATAGGTACATATGTCTGATCACGATTTTAGCTAAAAGTATGGTGTTGCCCAACGTACGTTGCAGATAATTAACTACCGTGTTACATGCATACCAAGCTAGTAGGCAACTGTTTGGTTGTCTTTCAATCAAAATTCCGTAATCGGAAGCTTTATGACAACCTATTTACAAACCTTTTTGGGTGTATACTGATGGATGATGAAAACAATGTAAAGGCCGACTTCCGACAGCTTCCGGGACCAAAATTTTATAAAACAAAGACTTGAGGAGGTGCCTGGAAGATGTAAATTTGTGATTTTGTGGAGAAGTTCTCTCGCAAATATGTGATCTGGCAGGGAATTAGCAGTTGTGGTCAAAAAGCCAAGCTTTTATCACCAAAACAACGATGAACTCGGAGGTTTATGAAACCGAATGTCTAAAGAATCAAATTCTGCCCTTAATCCAGTCTCATGATGGCCCAGTGGCATTTTGACCGGTGTAACATGAAAATGGTTCACCCTTGTTTCGAAGCATCTTTGCTAAAATATTGCACGTTTTTTATGAATGAATATCTTTAAGAAGATATCTTTTATAGGAAAAATTGGGGCAAAATAGAACACATCCTGTGCTCTACCATGGTGTAAATCATTTTTTTATTCTTTACCACTTTACAGCTCTTTTGTCCACTAGGGGCACTATGAAAGCGATTCCAATTGGCAGCTGCATTTACAACACTTATGTGCAGCGCCTAAATGTATTCTATTTTAATTCTACTATATCTAACTGGCAGCCTATGTGCTGCTGTCACTTTCCTACCGTGTCCATGGTAGAATGATAAGCACGAGGATGTTGATGTTCCTTTTATCAGTCCGATTGTGGGTCCATTATGAGTTGTCATTTCGTCGATATCCAATAATCCGGGTCCATTAGAGCTATGAGAGCTCAGAAGAGGGTCAGGTGCCAGCCGCTCTCGGGGGGAAGAGCAACTGACAAAGTACCGGGGCTGGGATCAAACCCATGACCATCCGCTTATGAAGCGAACGTGTGGACTAGACATGTTCACATTTAAGAAAATGTCTCGAATCCCAAGTAAATATCATAATTCTCATGCCAAAATGAACTTCTGGTCAAATTTTCATTGTCAGATTGTTAAAGATTTCAATGTGCTTCAAGTCGATTTGGTGATTTCAGGCTTTTCTACACTTTAAAAAATCGTAACTATTGAACGGAAAGACATACAGTTAGAATTATAGCTCGAAATCAAAGCTTATTATGTTCCACAAAAGTCGTCCATACATACTTGTACAATTCTTGCAAGTTTTGTCAGTAATAAATTGAGTTTTGTTCTAAGTGGTACCGAAAAATCTGTGGGTGGTGGCGTGTGACAAGGCTTTCAGCATTTTTAATAAATTATTACAGAAAGCTTCAGGGTTACCTCGAACGGGGATCGTCGTGGGATATATTACATGATTATCTCCAGAATATTTCATATCAGATAATTTAATTAATCCATGCTTCCCATGCCATTTTGACTCCAAGATAACAGATTTTTTGGTACCACTTAGAACAAAACTCAATTTATCACTGACAAAATTTGCAAGAATTGCATAAGTATGTATGGACAACTTTTGTGGAATATGATAAGCTTTGATTTCGAGCTATAATCATTATTGTATGTCTTTCCGTTCAATAGTTATGATTTTTTAAAGTGTAGAAAAGCCCGAAATTACCAAATCGACTTGAAGCACATCGAAATCTTTATCAATCAAGCTGAAAATTTGACCAGAAGTTCATTTCGGCATGAGAAATATGATACTTACTTGACCGGTGGGATTCAAGACATTTGCTAAAATGTGAACATGTCTAGTGTGGACCACTACGCCACGGGCCCCGGCAAAATCAATTTAAGCTTTTTTAAAAGTACTAAATAACATCGCGATTGCTACAATCGTATTCGTAATTTGCATGAAAATATTAAAAATAGTAGGTAAACTTATGAAAGAACTAGCGGAGGTCTTCATGTGCTTATTGCACTGAAACATGAAAATTATGATGATTGGGGCAAAATAGGTCACATCCCGTGCTCTGTCATGGTGGATATAACCTGTATCTCGTTTTCAAAAGTTTTTGCATCATTTCTAATGATTTGCATGGAAACTTCAAAATTAGCTTAAAAACTTGTGTAAAAATATTGTTTTAAGGAATATGGGGGAAAATGGAACATTATCGTGATCTGAACAATATGTTAATGATTTACCCTCGTTGCGAATCATCTTTGATAAAATACTGATCATGCTGCATGAATGAAAATCATCAGCGGTGATATTTATTTGTTTTTTCGACTAAATTTTGAATCAAAACTTGAAAATTAGGGAGAATTGGGGCAAAATAGGTCACATCCCTTGCTCTGTCATGGTGGAAATCAATTCTATCTCGTTTCTCAATAGTGTTTGCATCATGATTTATGATTTGCACGGAAACATCGTAATAAGCTTGGAATAAATGAAAAAAAAAACTAGTTTTCATAATTGATAAGTAGTATGGGGCAAAATGGGGCATTATAGTGATTTGCACAGTACGACAATGTTCCACTTCAATCGAGAACAACATCTACTATAGTTTTCAACATTTTTCAGGAAAACACAGCGGAGACAGAGGTTTATATTTGCTTATTTGTTATGTTTTGCCCTGAAATTGTACAAAAAAGGTGAAACGGGGCAAAATAGGAAATTTCCCGTGGTCTGCACAAAAAAAAAGACCACCACGCTTCGATTCCTTGTCATTTTTACATAGAAATGAGTCTTTGATGCCTTTCCCAACCAGCGGATTTTAAAAGTTGCAGTGGGGTGACACAGCTGTCAAACTCAGTACAAGAGCGAGATGGATCAACTAGGTCCGAGCTCTCCAACAAGAAGTGGAAACGTAAAAAAAAAACTCAGTACATCGCCGCTCTACCCATCATCCTTTTTGGTACGGCGCGTTTTGGTACCCACTTTCTGGTCGCTTTACCCTAACGCTTTACCCTGATTTTCGGGTGTATGGCTCGTGTGTTGCTAGTGCTTATTTCGGAAATTACACAGTTCAAACGAAATCGTTGTTTTTGATGTGTGAAGAATTAGCATTAAGTTAAAATTCACAAATACAAAGAAATTAAAAAAAAAGTTGTTTTTGATGATTGTTTCTCTTTCTTTTTCACTTTGCACGATATTATATGTAGCAGCGAAGCAGTGTCGATGTTTCCAGCGCATTTATTCCACGTATTAGGCAATCAAAACAAAAACATTGGACGCCATGTTGAGTCCAATGCTGGGTTGATGATTCTGGATCTTCGTCATCCCCCTGAAAAGTTGCGAATTTGGGTCAATTTTTTCCCACTGTGCACTGTGGCGATCGGTTAGTTAGTAAGTTTTCATTTGAGAAGTGTGTTCATTCCCATTTTAACAACTTTTTCCAATGGAAACTATATGTTCAGCTGATCATATTTATCGCAAATTTTACAAGGAATCCGAGTATGCAAAACATATTTGAGATTTACGGTCATATTTATGAGTTATAGTGGAAAACTTGACCGGAAAGGCGTCAAAACGTTGTAACGTCTCGGTAAAATGTGTCTAATTCATTTGTTTAACAATTACCAGACGGTGTTCGCGCTTGTTTAACGTTTCCTCAATACCGCCACCTTGTGAGCGCCTTGTGAAGCTCAGCATTAGTTATTTATTATAGAGGCTTTACATCTAGAAGCTCTTTTGCCTCTGAAAGTACAGCATAATTAAAATTGGGCGATTGAGTTTTCGTGACTTCAAAACTTTGTTTTCTAAGTGAAATATCTGTTTGTCTGTGTTGACCTAATTTTTGAATTTCCACTGAGTTTGTGGCGAGGCTGAATAAAAAAAAAAATATGATGTCCTTCAGTGATTAACTTTGGTCGCAGCCTGAATAGAATCCGATTCCAAACATAATCCTCTTGCTTTATTTTCTTCTACTGAACGGTTTATGAAGGAAGGCATTTTGGCAGTGGTTCTTGTATTCTCTTGAAGTCAACAGGTACTCACCGTGTGTGATGGCTTCAGATGGAGTCAAATCGAAATTTCACCTCGAGAGTGTACCTTACCTTACCGGTCGAACTAAGGCCTGAGTGACCTCTACTATACATATGAGTCGTCTCTATTCTGCTCGGTCCATTGCTGCATTTCTATAGACCTGTACGTGCCTGTACTCTGCAAAGGGTCCGCAGATCGTCCTCCACTTGATCGACCCACCTAGCTCGCGGCGCACCACGTCTTCTTGTACCGGTCGGATGATTCTTGAGAACCATTTTAGTCGGGTTGCTATCCGACATCCGGATGATGTGACCCACACACCGTATCCTCCAGATTTTCGCGGTATGGACGATGGTTGGTTCTCTCAGCAGTTGATGCAGTTTGTGGTTGCCGTTCTAAAAACCCAAGGGCACGTTGCTCCTCTGCACGTAGAGCCCGTGCTTCGTGCCATAGAGTCTGCGTTTTGTAGATAATCAACTTCGTGTGACAGCAAACTTTGTACGATCGTAGAGTTCTGCGGAGTCCAAAGTAAGCTCAATTTCCTGCCACAATGCGTCTCTGAATTTATCTGCTGGTGTCGTTATCGGCGGTCACTCTTCAACCGGCTCGGTTTCCTCACCGTTGATAGAAATTCGGGGTCACAGGCGCGGTGATTCCTCCCTGGAGCCCTTTGCCATCATGTACTTTGTCTTCAACACATTAATGATTAATCCGATTCGCCTGGCTTCATTATTTAGTCGAATGTATGTTTCCGCCATCGTCTCAAATTTACGAGCAATAATATCAATGTGATCAGCGAAACCAAGCAGCTGAACGGACTTCATGAAAATCGTTCCACTCGTGTTTATCCCTGCTCTTCGTATTAAACCCTCTAGCAATGTAGAACAGCAATCACGAAAGATTGTTACCTTGCCGTAGCCCTCGGCGAGATTCGAAGGGACTCGAGAGTGTCCCTGATACTCAAACTACGCACATCACTAGATCCATTGTCGCCTTGATCAATCGTATCAGTTTATTCGGGAATCCGTATTCGTGCATAATCTGTCATAGCTGTTCTCGATCGATTGTATCATACGCCGATTTAAAATCGATGAAAGGGATGTGTTGGCGGGCACGTTGCATTCGCGGCATTTCTGCAACACTTGGCGAATGGCGAACATCCGGTCCGTTGAAGCGTGTTCACCCATGAATTCAGCCTGATATGGCCCCACAAATTCTCGTACAATCGGTGATAGACGGCGGCATAGAATTTGAGAGAGTATCTGGTAGGCTGTGCTCAGAAGTGTGGTCGCGCGGTAGTTCCCGCAATCCAACTTGTCGCCCTTTTTGTAGATTTTTTTTCCTTCCCTGTTGGGGAAATTAAGCCACTGCGTCCAATAGGCTGAACTTTTGTGGCATGTCCCGTTTTGATATTCGCATCTAGCCAGCTAATTACCATGTGTCAAGTAATCAGCTACTGCCACGACGCGTCGTCTCCCAGTCAGGTGCAATGGAATTGATAAACTCCAAGACCTTCCCAGGTTTTGCAGACCAGATCTCACTGGGTTGCAAGCAACCACTATTTAGAAATCTTTGCCTGCGCGTGTATAAAGCACCACAACTGCAAAGCAGATGTTCCGAGGTTTCACGTTCCATATTACAGAAACGACAGATATCACTCTGAATATGGCCTATATTTTTCAAGTGATACCTGCTCGGGCAGTGTCCAGTTACTAGGCCAGTGTATGTACATAGAGCTCTCTTGTTGAGCTCTAAGAGCTTTTTGGTTTTATAAGCATTTGGTGTTATAAATCGTTTTGACTGATTGCAATTTTTGACATCCATCCAATTGGATATCACCCTCTGCTCAGCCCAGCGTTTCAGATCCATTTTAATTGTACAGTTTGATATACCACAGAATGGTTCTGGGCCAGCAAACTGTAAATTGGAACCATTTTTAGCAAGCTCGTCTGCCATTTCATTCCCTTCAATGCCACAGTGACCTGGAACCCAGTATAAGTTTACTGAGTTCCCTTGGCACAGCCTGCGCAGTGAAAGAATGCATTCCCAGACAAGCCTTGAAGTACATTTGTAAGCGCACAATGCTTTTAGTGCAGCTTGATTATCTGAGAAAATACAAATATTTGCATATCTGTATTTTCTCCCAAGGCAGATGTTTGTGCATTTCAAAATAGCAAGAATCTCTGCTTGAAACACCGTAGGATAGTGTCCCATCGCCACTGAAATTTGTATTCCAGGGCCGTAGATTCCTGCTCCCGTTTTTATTCCAACTTTTGAGCCATCTGTATAGAATTTGATTGATCCTTGACGAACAGTGGGACCTCCGACTTCCCAATCTGCACGAGTTGTTTCGTGCAACTTGTAAGGAACATCATGGTTCTCCACAGGTTTCATCCAGTCGTTAATCATTTTCATTACTGGCCTATTTTGGAAATATTGTGAAATGCTCAGGTGACCTACAAGATCACCTGGCATAAACTTTTCAACTCGTTCAAGTCTCAGCAATTCCTTTTCTGCTTCTAATTGCACGTATTCGTGCAAGGGTAGCAGATTGAGAATCGCATCTAAAGCTTTTGATGGTGTGCTTCGCATCGCTCCTGTAACAGCAATGGACGCAAGACGTTGAATTTTCGCAAGCTTTGATTGCGTGGTAGCCTCTTTTGTGTTTGGCCACCAGACAAACGAAGCATACGTCACTTTTGGGCGGATTATGGCAGTATAAATCCACATTATCATTTTTGGTTTCAAGCCCCACTTCCTGCCAATAGTTTTGGAGCATAACCAGAACGCACTTGTTGCCTTACCGATCACGGACTCAATTTGAGCATTCCAGTTCAGTTTGGCATCCAGAATCAAACCTAAGTATTTGACTCGATCACTAGGATGAATTTGTATCCCTCCAAGCCGAAAAGCTTTAAGGTTGATCTTCCTTCTCCTAGTGAAAGGGACAATTACGACTTTTGACGGGTTGATGCTAAGGCCCTCCTTAATACACCATGAATGTGTATAGTTTAGAGCCCTTTGCATTCTCTCCGAAACAGTTTCGTCATACTTTCCTCTCACTATTATGACTATATCGTCTGCAAAGCCCACAACTTCGAAACCTTTTTCCTTCAAGCTTCTTATAAGATCGTCTACAACCAAGGACTACATTAGTGGTGAGAGGACTCCTCCTTGAGGGCAACCTTTCGTTGCCCTTACTGTTATAGAAGAACTTCCCAGCTCAGAGGTGATTTCTCTTTTTGCAAGCACAGTATAAATCCAATGTATGATACATTGGTCGAAGTTTTTGTTCTCCATGGCACGCTTCATAGATGAATAGGAGGCATTATCAAATGCTCCTTCTATGTCTAAAAAGGCGCATAGAGCTATTTCTTTTGCTGAAAACGTTTTTTCCACTTTTGTTACTAGCGAATGAAGTGCCGTAACCGTTGACTTACCAGATTGATAAGCAAACTGGAAGTCAGATAGGGGATGCTCTTTTATGTAAGAAGAATTGATAAAATCCTTCAAAACCTTTTCCATAGTCTTCAACAAAGCTGAAGAAAGACTAATTGGCCTGTATGCTTTGGGATGCGTCTTGTCTCGCTTCCCCTTTTTTGGTATAAAGATAACTTTTACAAGTCTCCATTTTGATGGAACGTAATTCAATCTTAAACTAGCCTTGAACATCTCAATTAGTGGTGGAACCAACACCGCTTCTCCATTTTGAATCAGTGCTGGAAATATTCCATCAACTCCTGCAGATTTAAAAGGCTGAAAAGATCTAATTGCATTTTCCACTCTGGCCTTCGTGAAGATTTCATCAGCTAAATCTGAGGCGGTGTTTATTGTACTAGTTGACTCCGATGAGTTTATACTAGGACATCCTTCACCTTCCAGAGATATAGTATCATTGGAATCCACACTTAGAACCGAACCTGGAAAATGGGTTTCCATCATTAAATCCAAAGTTTCACGAGGAGTTTTGGTAAAAGCTCCATCGTCGCGCTTCAGGTTTCCCAATTCATTTGAATGATCTTTTGCAAGCGTTTTCTGTAGTCTTGCAACTACAGGAGTGCTGTTTATGTTTTCACATGTCAGCATCCAAGATTTTCTTTTCGATTTTCGTATTTCGTTGTTGTAATCAGTCAGGGCTTTCCTGTACTGAGTCCAATCTCCCGTTTGTTTCGCTCTATTGAACATTTTACGAGAAAATTTTTTAAGGCGATCCAGTTTAAAGTTCCACCATGGCACGTCTCTAGTAGAAGACGATTGTATGGTGGGACAACTTCTGTTAAAGGAATTGATGATACTTTCATTTACCCTTTGAGAAAATGATTCTAACTTTTGGGTTGAATCAATAGTTTCTCCCATTGTAAATGAATGCGTATTCAACAATTCTACATATTGATCCCAGTTTGTCCTCCTGGGATTTCTAAATGCGGTTCTAGAATAATCTCCACCACTCCAATTGAAGATTATGTGTTTATGATCAGATAGAGAAATCTCATCTGACACGTGCCAGTTTGTGATCTTGTCAAAGATTGCAGCATTGCACAGTGTTAGATCCAAGACCTCTTGTCTGATTACATTTGAGAAAGTAGGTTTATCCCCATTATTGCAAATGTCTATATTGTTCGAAGACAGCTACTCTAATAGTGACTCACCTCGACTGTTAATATCCGTACTACCCCAAACCGTGTGATGTGCATTGGCGTCACAGCCAATGATAAACGATTTGTTGTTTTCTTTACAGAATTGGACAAATGATGCGATCTCAGGAGGAGGTGCCTCAGGAACATCACCAGGAAAGTAAGCTGAAGCCACAACGATCTCAGTTTTACCCCTAGTGGTTGGTACCTCTACCATGACCGCAACAATGTCCCTTCTGATAAACTCTGTAATAGGATAGCATTTTTACGTTTTGCGTACTAAGACAGCGGTTCTGGGTGAATCTTGTTGCTCATCATAAAATAGTTTACTATTTTGTGTCAGAACTCCAAGAATCTTTCGTTTATTGGACCATGGCTCTTGAATAAGCGCCACTTCTAGTCCTTCTTTTTTAAACCTTCGACTCAACACAGCAGAAGCACCTTTTGCGTGATGAAGGTTTACCTGTACGAACTTAATTCCTGTCATAAAAAAATTTCATTTACCCACTTTTATTAAGCCTCGGAATTGAGACGTAAGAAAAGTGGCCGATTATCCCGGAGACAAATAAGGTCCACTGCGTCATTGCTCCGTTTAACACAGTAAGGGCAACATACTGTGGAGGGTGCCCTGGTACTCCACAGGCTCCGTTCACGGTTAAGTTTTTATAAGACCCCCCTAACCATTCATTCCTAGGCACGGTACGCATAACACCATGAATTAGGGGTCGCTTGTTTGGTGGACTTTTACCACCGGATTAGGCAATCCGTAGTGATATTCTTAGCCAGTTGAGGGAACTGCTAATGCCACTACACGGCTATCTAGGCTGATCGGGAATAGAAATTAATATTGATGATCAACTTCTTTAGAGCCCGAACAGCCGGCAAACAGATGCAGTAGATGAGACAAACGATATTTTCCATTCATTCCTCCGGTAATACTTCATCCTCCCAAATCTTGGTAATGATCTGGTGCAGTGCTCTCAACAGTGCTTCACCATCGTATTTTAGACGCTCACTTGGTAGTTAATCTGCTCCAGCGACTTTGTTGTTTTCAACCGGCCAACCTACTCTTCAATCTCCTGGAGGATAGGGGCTGAAAATCTCTTGTCCTGCGTACGTACTCCTAGATCTGTAACCACGCCACTTTCGGTGTTTGCAACGTCGCCATTGAGGTGCTCTGCATTCCTTTGAAACCCCAAAAAGTTGCCCATGAAACCCCGTTGAAAATTCCCCAAACCTTGAACACCTTAGAAAAGTCCTGATAGTCCCTCGAACCCTGTGCAATGCAATCCTCCAAAACATCCCAATTGCCATCCTCAAGGGTCCATATAGCCGAGGCGGTAAACGCACGGGTATTCAGCATGACCATGCTGAGGGTGACGGGTTCGATTCCCGGTCGGTCCAGGATCTTTTCGTAAAGGAAATTTCCTTGACTTCCTTGGGCATAGAGTATCTTCGTGCCTGCCACACGATATACACATGCAAAATGGTCATTGGCAGAGGAAGCTCTCAGTTAAAAACTGTGGAAGTGCTCATTGAACACTAAGCTGAGAAGCAGGCTTTGTCCCAGTGAGGACGTTACGCCAAGAAGAGGTGGAGCCATTTAAACTTCCTTTAACGCCTCTGAAACGCACTGGACATCTGAAACTTGAAATGACCCCAAAAAGGCCCAGAAACCACCCCATGTATTGCACCTGAAAGCCTCCGAAAAACCCTTAAACGTTCCCTGTAACTATCATAAAATCTGCTGAAAACCTCCCTCAAGTTCCCTGAAACTTCTAATACCTCCCCTGAAAACTCCCTGGAACCTGAGGGTTCAGTGGTTTTCATAAGGGGTTTTCGAGACTTTTCAGAGGACTCCAAGAGGTTTTGGAGGATTCTGGAACTCCTTGAAACGTCTCTGAGATCCCTCCATCTGCCACTCTTTGAGCAACTTGGATTCCCTTAAGATGTCCCCAAAACAGCGATGAGATCTTGCGCCATCTCAAACACCCGGAAGTACAGCATTTATTTAATTTATGTACAAAATTCTCTCTGGTCACACCCTGTTTTAATTTAGATCATTTTCAATTTATGCACCCCCCATCCCGTGGCATAAAAAGAGGATCCAGTGTTTAAGGTTTCTACGAATTCTTCTTGCTAAAACTCCCATCGGAGTGGAATAAACCAAAAATGTCGAATCAAAATAATAATTTCTAAGAAGAAAAAAAATAAAGAGCAAAAGACAAATGAAAATTTCCATGAACGTGGAACACCATATTTTTTGGGGCACCCTTAAGTGGGTACATGACTGTATCGGATGGTCCGATTTTTGAGACATCCAAGTAGCCCATGCCAAGGTGTGACTGTGAAGCAAAGGAGCGGACACTATCGCATCGCTCGTCTCTGTTCGTTCACTATAATGCCATCTGAAAAGTGACCGATCCGGATGGACGTATGAAAATAAAAGAATCGCGTTACCGTGGCGTCCTGTATGCGTCCCACTTTGCGTTGTGACCGTTGTGAGCAAAAACTGGGCAAAACAAATTCAAATTCCCAACTGTCCTCTATTTTGAACCTATGTAATTTTCCCCTAGTAAACCATATTACAAAGTGTTTGAAGTGAAATTTGACTTGTGGTCACTGTGGTTGTGAATATTTTCCCAATGTGCAGACAGGGCAAACGAAAACCTAAAAGAAGGCCAGGGAGGGCCCCAGCAAAGACCAGATGATTGATTGTGGTATCGCTTGTTGGGTGGTCTGGTCCCCCAATCGGTCCTCCCTCGGTTATGGAACCAACCACCCAAGCCCAAGGATGGCAAATAAAAACAAGTATAAGTATCCTTTTATCTTTCACTTGTTGATAGTCTCGTTGGTTATTTTATTTTTTTCGCTGCATGGAGGGGCGGCAGAGGATCCGGGTGGGATCGAATTTCTCCCGGGGTCTATGGTTTATGAGGCACTCGACAGCCAGCGAGCGGTGGAAATGGATCCATCTCGTGTGTGTATCGCTATCCATCGGTCGTCCACTTGACTTCGGTTCCATCTGCCTCTGCTTTGAGAGTTTTGGGCCTGTGGTGGTGGTGATGGACGAAGATGTGCGCGTCATGCAGAGCAAAAGATTGCCAATAAATAGCCGCATCTGTCGGCACTTGAGAGAAGAGTACAGCCAGCCGTGGGGCTTCAGAATCGTAAAAATACGATATTTGGTCTCCCTTGATGGCCGTAAACCACTTTCCGGCAGGGTAGGATTTTTCAGTTAAGCAAAGGCTACTGCGATTTGCGATTGCTTGTTCCTATGCATTTATAATGTGGAAAATGTCGAGAGCGCAGTGCTGCATTCTTGTCCAAGTAGGCTCCAGCTGGCAGTAGGGAATGATTTTGCGGTAAAATGAAATGCCTGGAATACGGCACAATGTAGGTGGAGGTATCTGAATTCGCGTGAATGATTACATACTGGGTGGGCATAAAACATTGTTCGCATGCTTCGACGACTGTTTCGATTTGAGGAACAATTACTCGTGCAAATTGTACAAATAGTGTTCTGGAACATGCTCTCGCGATGGTTCAGCCACGTTAACATTCTCGAATAATTAAACTAATGCATGAAATCCAGGAATCCAAGAACGAGGCAAAATCTGGTATTCGAGTGCGTTGTTATAGTTGTGCCTTACAAGCAATACATTCTGATGAACCTAGAGTTTCGCTCTTGGAAAAGTAAGCTTGAATTGATTAATTACTGACATGCATTTGCGAAATTTCATATAGCCGAAGCGGTAAACGTGTAACCATGTTGAGGGTAACGGGATCGTTTCCCGGTCTACTCCGAAAGTCCTTTACAAAGCATGCAATTTTGAACGAGGAATCAAACTCCAGGATGAATGGTGATATTTCAATGTTATTTCGGTTCCGAATGTCGCTTTTTTTCTGTTTGAGCTATTTTACATTACTACTTCTCGAGGGTTCATAGTATTTGACTCACCAAAATATGCCATCGTTTCCAGTACCTATCATTTCGTGCAATTAAAAGTTGTGTCGAAGCCAAGCACTCTCGTACAGTCAATCAAAAGTTTGTTTGCGAAAACTCGACAAAGTTTAGCGCAGTAAGCCATGAAAATAACTGTCGCATTTAATCGCGATTCAAAACAGTTTCAAGGGCGACTTTGACTTCATCCGCGGAAGGCAGAGCCTACTACCTATTGATGGCGACGACGACGACGCACATCCCAGTACCAGGAAATGAAGAAAACGATTGGGGATTTTTTTTTTCTCCCTGTTTCTGTTCAATGTTCTGGTCCCGGACCAAACGAGGACCGGTCCAGGAGTAGTGGTCGATGAATAAATGATTGCTCTCGATAAAAGCGGATTAAACTTGTACGACAAGCTGTGCGCGATATAATTGCAGACCCGTCGCTTTGGTGCACTTTATCCGGATTATCGCGGTACGACGATGAGGATGACGACGACGATGACGAAAAAAAGCGTCCGGGCCTAATTGGTTGTGACAATGTACATTGTTCAGTAAGAAGTCATAATTGATTATCGTGTTTTCCAAGTTTGCTCGCTAATTACTCATTTCGAAGGCGACGTTCTCGTTTCCCACCAGGGAAAAGTAAAATTGCGGAAACGCTATCGGAGTCTCATTTGCACTACTGGTGCTGATCTCTATTCAATAATGAAAGTTAATGAAAAGTTTGAGAATTAAAAACGTTAATTGCGGTAGCGATTGGCAAAGCAGCATTGAGGAGGCTTTCTTAGCAGCATTGCAATTGGAAACCGAAGAAATTGTAAAGATGTTATACTTTGCAGGAAATTTGGCTAAAGGAAAAACAATGGTCTTCGTGTTAAGTATTGTTTCTTTTAATTCCACTAAGAATTTGCATCCTTTGACAGATACGTAATTTGACCTCAACTGTAAGGTCGACTTCAGTGTCTTGTACTTGACTCGACAAGTTAAGTACAAGACACTGAAGACGACCTAACAGTTGAGGTCAAATTACGTATCTGTCAAAGGATGCAAATTCTTAGTGGAATTAAAAGAAACAATACTTAACACGACTTTCTTTTTACTTACAGGTATTCCACTAACAAGCCCAGGTTCATCATCATGTAATTGTTGGTTTTATTAGCAGTTTTATAAAATTTGTCATGAAAATCGCTTATAGAAAACGATAAAACTCAAAATGTTACTTGGCCCGGCTAGATACTATACGTATCTCACCGCGTTCCATAAATTGTGTCAATTGCTTCAAAATTGGCTGAGCTAAAGCATAAAAGTGCCCAAAATAGGAGCCCAGTCGAGTTGGTTACACATACCAATGAATTGAATTTGGCAAGGAGAAAAAAAAACAGTTTTCTAGTTTCTTTTGTTTTTAAAGGACGTAGGTTTCAAATAAGGTTCCATTTGGCTAATGCGGTAAAAACACCGGTATTCAGAAAGACCATTGCTGAGAGTTCGATTCCCGATACGGCTCAAACCAACACTGATTACGTCAACGAAAGAGTTCATTCGACAGCACACTAGAGTTAAGAATATTAAATACACCCCAGTATGACAGTTACTGTTTGATAATGTTTGTGAGAGCTATTTTGAAAACTTACTAGGAAACCCCATGGGCATTTCCTCCAGAAATTTCTTTGATAATTTCTTGGAAAAAATCATTGGAAATTCCAGCAGTTCCTTTGAAAACCCAAAAGTCAATGTCTTTATTGTGTCAATTCATGCGAGAATTGGCTTTTTCAGCGGTGTTGAGATAATTCCATGTTCTGAATCTGCATGCCAAACTGACGAAATCAAATTTACTTGAACTTCGGTGCCCGGGAACTAATTTATAAATCAATTTAAAGTTTGCATGGATGCGAATTAAAAAATCAATATATTTTTCAAATTTTAAAAACCCAATTCTACTGGTATTGTTAAGGAATTCCCTTAAGAGTACCTCTAGGGATTGCTTCCGTGATTCAACCTGGGGTTCCTTCAGGACTTCCTTCAGGAACTGCTACAGGGATTCCTCTAGAAGTTTTCCCAAGAACTCTTCTTAGGTTTCCTTCAGGATTTTTTCAAGAAATCATTCAGCGATTTCTTCAGTACTTCCTTCTGGGATTTATCCAGAAAATCCTCCTGGGATACTTCCAAGGATGCCTCCAGGGATTCCTTCGGGAATTTCTGTAGGGATCCTCTGAAAAATTAAAAAAAAAACTCCATGAATTCCTCTGATGATTCCTCTAGGAATTCCTCCAGGGATTCTCACAACAATTTCTGTTGGGATTCCTCTAGGGATTCTACCAGGAATTTGTTCTGAAATTACTCCAAAGATTCCTCCAGGCATTCCTTCGGGGATTTCTCCATGAATTCTTCCATGGATTCCTTTATGGATTCATCCAGGGATTCCTTCAGGTCTTTCTCCAGGGATTCCTACATAAGTTCTCCTTCTAGAATTTATTTGAGAATTCCTCCAGTAATGCCTCCAGAGATTCTTCCAGGAATTCCTCATTAAACTCCTCCAGATCAGTCAACCTTACAGAATTTCATACAAAAATATATTTAGGACTTGCGCCAGGAATTCCTTCACGAATTGCTACAAAAAATCTTCCAAAAGTTTCAAGTGTTCCTCCAAGTATTCATCCATGAATTCTTCTAGGATTGCTTCCAGGATTGCTTCCAGGAATGCCTCCAGGATTTTCCAAGAACTATTGCGATTTCTTCAGCACTTTCCCGGGTGTTTCCTCTTTGGATTCCTTCAGAAATCCCAACAGGAATTTCACCAGCAAATCCCCCATGGGTGCCTTCAAAAATTGTTCCAGGAATTCCTGCAGGAATTTCTTTAGGAATTTTCCTGGTACAGGAACTTTTACAGGGAGTCCTGCAGAAAATCATCCAGGAATTCTTTTTCGAGGGATTTTTCAAAGAGTTTTTCTAGCGATCCCTCCAAGGATTCCTATAGAAGTTCCTCCAGGAAATCCTTCTGGCATTCCTCCACGCATTTCATCAGGAATTTCTCCAGAAATCCCTCTGGGCATTCCTCCAGGTATTCCTCTGAAGATACCTCCAGGAATTGCTTCAGCGAATCTTCCAAGAATTTATCCATGAATTCTTCCATGGATTCCTCCAGGAATGCCACTAGGAAATGCTTCAGGATTTCTTCAAAGAATTTCTCCAAAAAATTTTCCAGGGATTCCTCCTGGAATTCCTCCGGGAATTCAATCAGAGATTTCTCCAAGCATTTCTTCAGGAATTCCATCAGAGATTCTTCCAGGAATTGTGTCAAGGATTCCCCCAGAAGTTTCTCCAGGGATTTCTCACGTAATTCTTTCAGGGATTCCTCCAAGAATTTATCCAGGAATTCTTCCAGGGATTCCTCCAGAAATTCCACTACGAAATACTCCAGGAATTCTTCAGGGAATTTCTTCAGAAATTCCTTTAGGAATTCTTCCGGGAATTCAATCGGAGATTCGGAGGAATCAGGGATTGCTGAATTAATTCAGGAAAATCAAGGGAATCCTCCAAATATTCCTCTACAAATTCCTTCAAGAATTCCTCAAGAGATTCCTCCAGGAATTCTTGCAGGAACTCCTCCAGGAGTTACTTCCAGGGATTCCTCCAGTAGTGGTTCCTCCAGGAATTCATTCAGGATTTCCTCCATGTCTTCAATGGCATTCCTGAACAAGGGTTCTTGAAAGGTTTTATCTCAATTGATCTAAAAACTGGTCGCAGTACCGTATATCCAACAAGGAATAAAAAAGGTAACATGGAGTAATTCTTGCAAATGGGCTCCTGAATGAATCAATATTCAACTTTGTGAAAGATGCTTTGGGAGATTTCCTGGAGTATTTTTTGTTTGGAATTTTTTTAAGTTATCTTTGGAAAAAAATGTCCGTCGTAAGAACTCCAACGGTTTAGAGAGTTGATGAGAAAAAATCCTGAAAAAATCCTTGGGAGAAATTCTAGGTGGAATCTTTGGAGAAGAAATTCCGGGAGAAATTCTAAAATAAAATCTTGTACATTTTTTGTGAACCCTTGGAAATCGTTGAATGAATTCAATCCTTGAAGGAATATCTTTTTGGAGAAATCCTCGATAGTTTCTTGAAAAAATGAATAGAAAAATCCTTGGATAAATTCTTGCTCGGAGAAGCTCCTGGATGAATCGTTGGAGGAATTACTTTACGCATACTTTCAAGGAATACCTGAACAAGTTCATGGTGGCATCGTTGCATGAATTCGTGGAAAAATCCTTGGATTGATTACTGCAGAAACCCTTGCAGGAACTCCTGTGGTCATTTTTGGCGGTATTCCAAGACACTACTTGGAAAAAAACATGCACAGATCCTTAGATAAATTCCTGGAGGAATCCCAGGAAACATTCCTCAATGCATTCTCGAACATTGTTTTGGGAATTATCGAAGGAAGCGCTTGTGATGTGGAGAATCCTTAGATAAATTCCAGGATAAATCCATGAACAAATGCCAGGAGAAATCCTTGGGGATATCCCAAGAGGAACATTTGTTTTTTTTTGTTCACAGAAACCCTGGAAATTCTGGAAAAATATTAAGAGCATATCATAGAGGAATTGATTGATTGATTGATTTGTCTTTATTAAAGAGACTTTCAGCCCTTGGCTGGTTCGTCTCTAGGTAGAGGAATTCTTGGAGAATTTCTAAGCAGGTCTTTGTAGACGTTCCTGGAGAAATTCTTACAAGCTTTAATGAAATTCCTGGAGAAGTATAAAAAAAAAATCCTGAAAGATTCTTGAAAAAAAAAAACACGTAGGAAAACTTGGGACAATCGTAGAGGAATGTGTTGGAGGAATCCGTGAAGAAATCCTGGAGAAATCCTTGGATGAGTTCCATCCATGAGTAATCCTTCCTGATATATCAGGAGAAATTTTGTTGGTATCCTTGAAGAAAATGCTTGAGAATCTGAAAGAATACCTCCTCCGGTTCTTCCCAGAATGTATGTCCTCAACAAATCTTTCAATCCTTTCTCCTGAAATATGTAAACAGATATCTCCTACTATTTCTTCAAGAATTTCTCAAAAATAGTTTGAGAAAGCTATTTCAAGGATTCCCTAAAATCCTTTTATGAAATTCTGGGTATTTCTTGAAGAATTCCTGCACGAATTCTTCTATGTTGTTGACCAGGCATGCATTGCTCCATAATTTTCTACAGGAAATCTTCTAAGCACTTCGAAGCATGAATCCTCAAGGATTTATGCAGGAAATTTTTCAATTATTTGTTCAGGGATTTTTAAAATTAGTTGGCCCAAAACTTCCTACAGGCATTTCTTCATGAATTTTTCAAGAATTCTTCCAGGATAAATCCAGGAATTCCTCCAGAAGTTTCTTGAAGCAATCCGTCAAGGATTCTTCCATGATTTTTTTCAAAGATTTATCAAGGTTTTTTTAAAGGATTTTCTTAAAGTTTAGCCCAGGAATTTTCTTAAGGATCTCTCCAGGGATTCTCCAAGAAGCCCTTCAAGATTTTCTACACAAATTCCATTGAAGATTCGCCCAGGAATATTTTCCACGAATTTCCCCAAAGACTCCTCCGTGAATTACATAAAAGATTTGTTCTAGAAATTCCCTAGATATTCCTTAAAAGATTTTACCATTGGTTCCTCTAAGGAATTTTACCAAGGATTACTCCAGAAATTCCTCAGAGCAGTTTTTCAGAAACCCCCGAGTTGAGTTCTTTAAAAACTTTTCCATAGATTTCTCTAGTAAATTCTGCAATGATTCCTCCGAGAATTCCTTCAGATACTTTCATGAATTATTTCAGGAATTCCTTCTTGTTCTTCCAATATGCTTTCCAAGAATTTTCCCCGGATTTTTTTTTTCAAATGATTTGTTAAGAAATATCCCAAGGACTTCTTCAAGGATTTGAGTTGTTTGTTGTTTGTTTGTTTATTACCAGGGATTTTAACCTTTTATGAGTCATTCATCCCGTTCAAGGATTTGAGTATTATTTTCCTATAAATTCGTTTGAGAATTTCTCCAGGAATCCTTGCATGACCTTCGAAGAATCCTTCAGGACTTATCTAAGGATTCCTCCAAGAATTTCTACAGAAAAAGGGAAGATCTCCTGGTCGAGTTATTGAAAAACTTCTCTGAAGAATTCCCAGAGGAATCCGTAAAATTATCTTTACAGCTACTTTCTGAGAAATTCTCGGAAAAATTTCTGAAAAAAATCCTGGCTATCACCCCAGAAATATCAAATCAACTCTGAATGACGCCGAGAGCAACAAATTATTCTCGGAGCTACTCCTCAATCAATCCTCGGAGAAACTTCTGGAAGTATTATCGAAGGAAGTGTCGGAGAAATCTCGGAGTGCTTCAGAAACAATACACAGAGCAACCCCCGGGAAGAATACTCGGGACAACTCGTGAAATAATTCTCGAAGGAACTTCCAGATGAAGTTCCGAAAAATCTCATAGAGAAGCTCTTATAGGAATTTCTGTAAAAATAACTGAACATGTCCTTGGAAGATTCCCGGAGGACCGTTTAGAAGAATTTCCCGTAACTTTTTGAGGAATTTACATTGAAAACTTGGAGAGCTACACCTAGAAATATTTTTCTGGAATTGGTATCAGTTTTCCCGGAAAACCTCTTTGAAAAACTATCGTAGCTTCCCCAAAATTTTTTAGGAATTTTAGATTTTTGGAAAAAAAAACTTCCAGAAAGAATTCTTGGAGAAAATTTCTGCAAAATTCTCCGAGTAGCTCCTGGAAAGAATCCCAGAAAATATCCTAGAAAACCTCTTGGAGCACCTCCTTGAAGAACTTTTGAAGTAACCATTAGAAGAGGAGTTTGAAAGAGCTTCCCGAGGAACTACATGAAGACTTCTGGAAAATTTGTTAGAGAAACTTCTGAGAGAATTCTCAATCTGTCTTGGAAAATAATCAGAGCAACTCCTGGATGAATCACAGGAATAACTAGTGGAGTTTTTTTTTCTGATGGAACTTCCAAAACAAATTCCATGGGAATTTTTTGAAGAATTTCAAGTTTAACTGCAGAAAGAAACACGGGAAAATCTCTTGGAAAATATTGGAACAACTGCAGAAATAATTCCTAGAGCAACACCTGGAATAATGCAAAGCCACTTCTCGAAGATTCCCAGAGGAACTTTCTGAAGATGTCTTGGAGGAACTTTCGCGTAGAAAAATCTGAGAGAATTCTTACAGAAACTAATGAAAGAATTGCATAAGGAGTTTTGATCGAATTCTCGAAAGAAAACCTTTTTGAATATTTCTCTAGGAAGAGCTTTATTTTCAAAGAAATCCCATGAAAAAATTTATTGATGAATGTCAAATGACTGGAAAAAGGGATTCTGGAAACAAATCTTAGAAATGATCCCAGCAGGAACTTCTAGAGGAATCCCAGAAAGATCTCCTGGAGGAATATAAAAAAGGATGGAAGACTTGAAGAGCATACTCAAATGGTTTGAAAAAAAAAAGGCTTTGGTAATACTTAAACAAAATCAAGCAGAAATTTCGTATGCGAATAAGGGCATGGCTTCTTGTTTTCCAGTGTACATGTGCATCTGGTATATCACACGTTTTGCAATGCTAACTAGATTCATGAAATGCCCCCCAAAACACCGCGGTCAGCGGTTTCCATTCAATCGAACCATTCTGTTGTGAGCACACCTCGACCCCAGTCGCCGATAACTGATGATAGCGCCAGACCGCTCATTTATCTCATCCATCTGTTTGAAAAATCGCTTATTTAATTATGAAACATTAGACAGACCATCAATTAGCATATTTGATTGAAACGTCCGCGGCTCCCCATTTAGTGACGTTCCCCTCGACCTACCATGACCACAGTCAGTGGATCGTGGTGGAAAAATCACAGCCTACTTCTGGAGCAACAGCCGACCCTCACTCACTCGCTCACACAGAACATTAGCATAACAAGCTGATAATAATCTGCCATCATCGCGCTTTTCCCGGCGTGGCGTGGGTGGAACCGTGAGTCCTGAGTCCTGGGGCCGGACCGGGTGGAAAACGATAAACAAACGACCCCTTAGTAGTCATCGGAGCCATATAGAGAGGGATCCAGTACACGTATAATAACGTTGCAAACATGCGCGCATGCAAATTTAATTTCGATTAAACACGCACTAATTATACAGTGATAGACATTCGTTTAGCCGAGGCCAAAAAATTTCTAAAAAAGTGTCAGAATACTCATACAAAAGATTTTATGATAAAACTTTTTTTATCGTAGTGATAGCATATCTAGTACTGTTTTATAAAAATGTGATATATCACACTTACATATACACTGAAACAAAAAACGAGGGTAAAAACCCATCAAATGTCATTTTTTGCCTAGACATTCGTTTAGCCGAATTGTACAATTTTTGGAATTCCATAATAAAAAACTAAGAAATTTCGAAAAATATCCAACAGAATCATTTTGTATGGTGACCTGCATTATAGATCGACTTTTAAATCATGAATTAGATCGTTTTTGGAAGTGTTGCCATATTAATTTTACTTGCATCTCATATAAATATGACATAATATTGTAAATGTTTCCAAATTAAGATTTAATGTAGTTATTTTTATCGGAAGTGTTTCAAAAGAATCAAATGAAAGTTTCATGACGAGTGCAGGTTGAAAATTGATGAATAACAATGTTTTTAACAGAAAAAAATAACGCAAACCATCAAAAAATCACGCATTTAAGTATTGTTTTGATGCAATATAATGGTTTTACTTGCATAAATCACAGCGTTTACTACTATTATGTCTTCTAATAGCTCCCAATATCTTCTAGACTGTATTCTGGCTGAAATAACATACATTAGACAGCTCACATTTCAAGAAATGGCACCGAAAGTATTCAAATTTCTAGCATGAACTACTTGCTTCATAATTTAGACGTTCTTTTCAAATAAATTATGTTAAAAATGAATGTTGTTCAAAACTAAGACTCATTCTATATATATAAAAATGAGTTTGAAATCCCTTTGAGGCAACAAAACTCACAAACGGCTGAAGCGATTAGGATGGCTCTTGCACGGTTCGATTCGTTTTCATGGTGGCTGTGTTTATATGTAAAAAAAGCTACGAAAATGAACTAAAAAAAAAAAAAAATTTGGAAAGTATTAATTTTTTATGACCGGGGAAGAAAATCAACACGGGCGAAATGAAACCAATCTAGAGTGCCATGTCACAAGACCTTAACAACTGTCAAACCACCACAACTTGGCAAGACAAAGATTGCCGGGACAGCTAGTTTATAATATATTTCTTCAGATTGGATGAAATAAGCCAATTGTTTGACCATATCTTGCATTTTTGTATGAAGATCTGCTTTTCAATAAACAGGGTACAAAAATTCTGACACTTCTTGCAGTTATTTCACTTAGCCGTCTTCTAAATCATTTAGTAATGCTAGTATCAAACAGGTATACTCCACAGGCATTAAGGCACGTCTTTATTCCAACGCAGAACTATTTATTTTAGCTTTTATCAATCCCATTTTAAGGTTTAACCAATCAAAAGCCAATATACTTATTTTTTTCATGACATTTTATGCAGTAATTTGAACATTTCTAACAATAATGCTGTGCCATATTTTCAAATCTGCTAATCTAGCTTACGATTGAGTGTTTACAGAAATCATTTTTCTTAAATAAATTTGTTTATCATCGCTTCTCCTTATCGGGACACTTTTTTATAATATTTCTCTGAATGTCACAAATAAATAAACTTTTAAGATCAATTATCTTGCTAAAACGTCATAAACTAAGTGCCTTGGGGTATATCCTCGAAATATACTCACGAAATTGCAAAAAATCTATTGAAAACCAATTTTTCATTTACCTCGGCTAAACGAATGTCTAGGCAAAAAATGACATTTGAAGGGTTTTTACCCTCGTTTTTGTTTCAGTGTATATGTAAGTGTGATGTATCACAATTTTATAAAACAGTACTAGATATACTATCACTACGATAAAAAAGTTTTATCGTAAAATCTTTTGTATGAGTTTCCTGACACTTTTTTGAAAATTGTTGGGCCTCGGCTAAACGAATGTCTATCACTGTAGATCCGGTGTTGGTGGTGGCACTGCCAACAGTGTCGCGTGCGTAAAAAATGTTTGTTTTTCCTTCATTTCTGCATGGGAGCGCGTGATATTCCGGTTCGATGGTTTTGATTTGATTTGGTTCAGGTCGCCCCCATCCGCCATCCACCATCCCATGCGTCATATGGCCCGTTTCCGGATGGAAAGTGACGATAATCGGCATCAATTACCCCCTCTTCTTCGGACGCACTGGAGGGGGTCTGCGGCGTGCGCCTACTGTGATCGCCCATCATCGCAGTTGGCGTCCATCAGCAGGCAGGCGTTGATTGGCGTCGAATTGGGTTACAAAAGGAAACATTTTCACGCTTTTCACGGGAAATCGGGAGCAAGCTTGGTTTCTGGTTCTTTGGGTTTCCTTTGGAAGGGGGGAGCTCTTGTTGAAAGCTGGAATCGGTTAATAACTTCCAAGGGTCGGGCAGTGGCCTGCTGCTGAGCACAAATTAATATCGAGTTTAATCTTTTGACGTTGCCAACCGTTTCTTTTCTTCTGTTTGATGGTCTTTGTGCCATCACAACTAGAACAGAGTTTGCTTTAAATTTTGAGTTTCTTGGAAGTCAAACCGCTTGGTTTCACTTAAGAAGTGCTTATTTTGAGATTACTGAGACAAATCTTGGAGATCATGGAAGCCCTCAAAGCAGTTTTCGAAATTACGACAGAAACATTTCACAGCTTTTGTTAAAATTAAAAAAAAATTTCATGCACTGCATTTCTCTAAAAATAAACCTTCAGTTGTATTGTTCGGAGTACATCCTTGCCGGAACATACTTAAAGACAGTTTATGTACTCATATACTAATCTCAGAGCATAATTCTAGGGGAATCCCTGGAACAATTCCCTGGAAAAACTCCCTGGAGGAATTTACTGGATTTCTTAGAGGGATTATTTGGAGAAATTCCTGGAGGAAGCCCTGGGGCAATTCATGAAGGAATCCTTGGAGTAACTCATGGAAGAGCTCCTCGAGGAATTCCTAGAGGAATCTCTGGAACTCCTGGAACTTCTGGAGGACTCTCTGGAGAAATCCCTGGAGGAAGCCCTGGGGTAATTCCTGCAGGAATTCCTGAAGAAATTCCTGGAGAAATCTTCGGAAAAATCTCTCAAGGAAACGCTGAAGGAATTCCTGGAAGAATCCCTGGAGAAATCTTGGGAGGAGCCCTAGAAGGAATTCCTTGAGAGATTCCTGGAACAATTCTTGGAAGAATCTGTGAAGGAACTCCTGGGGGAAAACATGGAGAAATCTTTGTAGAAATTTCTGGAGAAATCCCTGAAGAAATTTCTGGAGGAATTCCTGGAAAACTCCCTAGAGGATTCCCGGAGATCTCCTGGAGAACTTCCTGGAAGAACCCCTGGAGGAATTTCTGGAGCAATCCCATGAGGAAAACCTGAAGGTATCCCTGGTGGAATTTCTGGAGGAATTCCTAGAGGAATCCATGGAACTTCTGGAGGACTTTCTGGAGAAATCCCAGGAGGAACCCCTAGGGCGATTCTTGAAAGAATTCCTGAAGGAATTCCTGGAGAAATCCTTGGAAACATCTCTGGAGGAACTTCTGAAGGAAACGCTGGACGAAATCCTGGAAGGAATCTCTGGAGCAATCTTAAGAGAAATTCCTTGAGGAACCCCTGAAACAATTCCTGGAGCAATCCTGGAAGGAACTACTGGAGGAAGTTTCCGAGAAATCTCTGTTGAAATGCCAGGAGAAATTCCAGGAGGAATTCCTGGAAGAACCACTGGAGAAGTTCCTGGAGCAATTCATGAAGGAATTCCTGGAGGAATCCCCGGAGAAATTCCTGGAGAAATTCATGAAGGAATCCCTGGAGGAGTTCCTGGACAAATCCCTGAAGAACTCCGTAGAAGAATTCCTGGAAGATTTTCTGGAGCAATCCCAGGAAGAAGTCCTGAAGGTATCCCTGGAGGAATTCCTGTAGGAATTCTTGGAGAAATCCCTGAAAAAATCTCTGGAGGAGACCCTGAAGGAATCTCCGGAGGAATTCTCGGAGGAATCCTTGGAGAAACTCCTCGAGGGGTTCCTGGAAGAAGCTGTACTCCCTGTACAAGAACCTGCAGGAATTCCTGGAGGAATTGCATGAGAAGTTCTCGAAGGAAACACATGGAAAATTCGCGGAGAAATTATAGGAGCGATTCTTGTTACAACATGGGCCTGTTTCTGAAAGAATCCCAGACGGAGTTCCTGAGAGAACCCTTGGAGGAAGTACTGAGAGATTTTCTGGTGTAATTTCTGAAGAAACCCCAGAAGGAATCTTAAAAAAAAATCTCTTGAAGAAGATCTAAGTAAATTCCAGGATAGATTTGTAAACGAATTCCTGAGTTCTGAGTTCTGAGTCCAGAGTTTCTGAAGGAATCCCTGGTAAAAAAATCTGAAAGAATCCATGTCTGCAGTAATTTCTTGATGAACTTCTTAAGGATTCTTTGTACAAAACATTAAACAGGAACGCACTAGAGAAGCCTCTTAAGCATACTTGGAGAAATTCCCGTAGGAATGTCTGGTGTAATCCCAAGAGGACTTTTTGAAGGAATCTCCGGAGGAATCCATGGTGGAATCCCTGAAAGAAGCCACAGAGAAATTCCTGGAGCAATTCTTCGATGCATCCTTGCAGAAGTCTCTGCAGGAACGTATAAAAGAATCGTTGAAGGAATTTTTAGGAAGTATTTTTTCGGAACAAGTCCTGAAGCAATTACTGTCGGAACATCAAAAAATAATTCGTGGAGGGATTCATGAAGAAGACATGCCGGAAGAAGTACCTTCAGAAATTCTTGACGGAACCCCTAAAGGAAACTCTGAAGAAATGCCTGGCAGAAATTCAAATCTACAATTCTTTCAATGATGCCTTCAGAAATTACAACAGTATTTCCTTCATAGATTTTTGTTTCTAAATATTCCAAGAATTTATTCGAATATTTTCTTTATGCCTATTTTAAAAATTCAGAAATTATTCCTCCAGCTTTTTGATAAACAGTTCTTCAAGAAAATCGTGCATGGATGAGTACCAGAGAGTTTGTCAGAAATTCGTCCTGAGATTCCTTCAAAAATTTATAAAACATTCAACAATTTCTCCCATAATTTTGTAAGAGATTCTTGAAGAAATTCTTCCAGGAGTTTTCGGAAAAAAGTCAATTATTCTGAATGAAAATGGTGTGAAATTACATTAGAAATTCTTCCAGATATTTCTCCAAATATTTCTTGAAGAATTCTTCTATCTTTTGCATTCAATGCTTCTGAACCTCATCCATGATTTTTAAGAAATTCCTCCAGGGATGCCTTCAGAAAATTTTTCTGGAGATTCCTCCAAAAGTTTCTCGAAAAACTTCCTTGCAAATTTTCGATTTCTTAGTTTTTTTCAAGAATTTCTTCATGTTTTTTTGTAGATCCCACAGGGATATCTTAAGAAGCTCTTCCAGAAAGGCTTTTAGAAAGTTGTACAGGGACTTCTTTGAGAAAGTCTCCCGAAATTTCTCTTAGTATCCACAAGTATCCACAAGTATCCAAGTATCCAAGTATCCCAGGATTTGTCAAGAATATTGTCCAGGAATTCTTTCAGAAAACATTAGTTTATCCAGAGTTTCCTCCACAAATTATTTTAGAGATTTCTCCAGATATTTTTCCAGCGATCAAAAGAAAAATCTTCCATAGATTTCCTAAGTGATTCCTCCATGGAATTCTTAAAAAAATACTTCGGAAATTCTCTAATAAATCCGTTGATTCCCTAAAATCCAATTGGGGCTTCCTTTGAAATTCCACTTAAAATTTCTTTAGACAATTTCGCAGATGTTTTCATTATAACTTGCATATATTCTTCAAAAAATTCTTACAAAGTTTTTTTTCAGAAACTCTTCCGAAGATATTTATTGGAGATTTCCCAATAAAATCCTACATAGATGCTTTCACAACTAACTTCTAGTGGATTCTTCCGAAGTTCTCCCATCGATTTCTTCAAGAAATCCAAATTGCATTAGATTTTTTTTCCAAAGATTCTTTTCAGAGAATTCACAAGAAAAACTTTCAAGGACTGTTTGAAAAAATCCGCCGAAACTCTGTATAGATTCCTTCTGAAATTGTTCCACGGATTTTTTCAGAAACTCAACTGAAGGTTCCTCCAGAAATTTCTTCCAAAATGCCTTTAGAAAACTTTCATAAAAGGCTATCAATTTTCAGAAACTATTCCAGGAATTCATTTCTTAACGATTGTTTTTTTCAGAAATGAAATGAAGGAATCCTTTACAAAGTTTTCGTAGATTCCTTGGGGAATTTCTTCAGAAATTACTCCAGGAAATCTTCGAAAGAATCCTTGGAAAGATTTCTTGAAGAATACTTGGGAGAATTCCTTGAGGAAACCTCGCAAGAATTCCCGTAAAAATCCTTGGAAAAAATCCTGAAGGAGATCCGGCATGAACTCTTGGAGAAATCCTTGAAGGACTTTATGGAGGAATCCTTGTAAGAAATCCTAGAGGAATCCTTGTAAGAATTTCTGGAGGAATAATTGAAAGAACTCCTGGAGATATCCTTGGAGGAATTCCTGGAGGAATCCTTGGAAATTTTTTTGGATAAATCCTTGGAAAAAAATCTGGAGGAATTCCTAAAATAATCTTTTAAAATATTCTTGGAGAAATCAGAGCGTTAATGATTAATCATAAATTTAATCATGATTAATGATTAATGATTAATGATTAAGATTAATCAAAATCATTAATCATAATCACAAAAAAAAATCTCATTTAATCATTAATCATTAATCTTAATCACACTGTTTTTGCAATCTAATCATTAATCAGTAATCATAATCATAAGAAAAAATATTAATCAATCATTAATCATTCATCACCAAAAATGATTCATCATATAAAATTTTTTATCCAATTTAAATTGGTTCAAATGCTGTTCTAAATGGAATTTATGATTCTTTTTTCAAAAATCTCCCGGACAGAGTTACCTTTTACTTTTGAAACTTCAAAAACATGTTAAACAATAAAAATATTTTAATCATTCCAGTTTTTTGTGATTGATTAATCATGATTAATCATGATTTTTAATCAATGAGCCATTTTTAATCATTAATCATAATCAATAATCACAGATAAAACCAATTTTAATCATTAATCAAAATCTTTAATCATCCTAAAAATCAAATTAATCATTAATCATAATCAATAATCACCAAAATTGGAATTTTATTCATCAATGATTAATCATGATTAAAATTTTTGTTAATCATGTACGCTCTGGGAGAAATCCTTGAAAGAATTCCTGAAGGATTCCTTGGAAGAAATCTTGGAGGAATCCTTGGGAGGATTCCTAGAGGAATCCTTGGAAGGATTCCTGGAGGAATCCTTGGAACTATTGCTGGAGGAATCCTTGGAAGAATTCCTGCAGGAATCCTTGGAAGAATTCTTGGAGGAGTCCTTGGAAGAACTCCTGGAGGAATCCTTGGAAGAATTCCTGGAGGAATCCTTGGAAGAATTCCTGGAGGAATCATTAGAAGAATTCCTGGAGGAATCCTTGAAAGAATTCCTGGAGGAATCCTTGGAAGAATTATTGGAGGAATCCTTGGAAGAATTCCTGGAGGAATCATTGGAAGAATTCCTGGAGGATTCCTTGGAAGAATTCCTGGAGGAATTCTCGGAGGAATTCCCGGAGGAATAATTGAAAGAATTCCTGGAGGAATTGTTGGAAAAAAAATCTTGGAGCAATCCTTAGAAGAAATCCTGCATTAATCCTTGGATGAACTTTTGGGGGAATGTGTGAAAATTCCTGGAAGAATTCTTAGAAGATTCCATAGAAAATGTCTGGGGGAATCTTTGGGAGAATAACTGAAGTAATCCTTGGAAGTATTTCTGGAGGAATCCTTGGAAGAATGCCAGGAGGAAAACTTGAAAGAATTCCTGGAGGAATCCTTGAAAGAATTCCTGGAGGAATCCTTGGAAGAATTCCTGGAGGAATCCTTGGAAGAATTCCTGGAGGAATCCTTGGAAGAATTCCTGGAGGAATCCTTGGAAGAATTCCTGGAGGAATCCTTGGGAGAATTGCTCGAGGAATCCTTGGAAGATTTCCTGGAGGAATCCTTGGAAGATTTCCTGGAGGAATCCTTGGAAGATTTCTTGGAGGAATCCTTGGAAGATTTCCTGGAGGAATCCTTGGAAGATTTCCTGGAGGAATCCTTGGAAGATTTCCTGGAGGAATCCTTGGAAGATTTCCTGGAGGAATCCTTGGAAGATTTCCTGGAGGAATCCTTGGAAGATTTCCTGGAGGAATCCTTGGAAGATTTCCTGGAGGAATCCTTGGAAGATTTCCTGGAGGAATCCTTGGAAGATTTCCTGGAGGAATCCTTGGAAGATTTCCTGGAGGAATCCTTGGAAGATTTCCTGGAGGAATCCTTGGAAGATTTCCTGGAGGAATCCTTGGAAGATTTCCTGGAGGAATCCTTGGAAGATTTCCTGGAGGAATCCTTGGAAGATTTCCTGGAGGAATCCTTGGAAGATTTCCTGGAGGAATCCTTGGAAGATTTTCTGGAGGAATCCTTGGAAGATTTCCTGGAGGAATCCTTGGAAGATTTCCTGGAGGAATCCTTGGAAGATTTCCTGGAGGAAGCCTTGGAAGAATTCCTGGAGGAATCCTTGGAAGAATTCCTGGAGGAATCCTTTGGAGAATTCCTGGAGGAATCCTTGGAAGAATTCCTGGAGGAATCCTTGGAAGAATTCCTGGAGGAATCCTTGGAAGAATTCCTGGAGGAATCCTTGGAAGACTTCCTGGAGGAATCATTGGAAGAATTCCTGGAGGAATCCTTAAAAGAATTCCTGGAGGAATCCTTGGAAGAATTCCTGGAGGAATCCTTGGAAGAATTCCTGGAGGAATCCTTGGAAGAATTCCTGGAGGAATCCTTGGAAAAATTCCTGGAGAAATCCTTGGAAAAATTCCTGGAGGAATCCTTGGAAAAATTCCTGGAGGAATCCTTGGAAAAATTCCTGGAGGAATCCTTGGAAAAATTCCTGGAGGAATCCATGGAAAAATTCCTGGAGGAATCCTTGGAAAAATTCCTGGAGGAATCCTTGGAAGAATTCCTGGAGGAATCCTTGGAAGAATTCCTGGAGGAATCCTTGAAAGAATTCCTGGAGGAATCCTTGGAAGAATTCCTGGAGGAATCTTTGGAAGAATTCCTGAAGGAATCCTTGGAAGAATTTCTGGATGAATCATTGGGAGAACTCTTGTAGATATCCTTGGAGGAATTCTTGGAGGAATAATTGGAAAAATTTCTGGACGAGTCCTTGGAGGAGTTCCTGGAGGATTCCTCGGAGGAATCTTTGAATGATTCCTTAGAAGAATTCCTGGAGGAATCCTTGGAAAAAATATCTGGAGGAATTCCTAAAATAATCTTAGAAAATATTCTTGGTGAAACCTTGGAGGAATTCCTGGAGGAGTCCTTGGGGGAATTCCTGGCGGAATCCTTGGAAGATTTCCTGCAGGATTCCTTGGAAGAATTCCTGGAGGAATCAAGAATTCTTGGAGGTATCCTTGGAACAATTCCTGAAGAATACCTTTGAAGAACTCCTGGAGGAATCCTTGGAGGAATTCCTGGAGGAATCCTTGGTAGAATTCCTGGACAAATGCTTGGAAGAATTCCTGGGCGAAATCTCGTAAGAGTTCCTGGAAGAATCCTGGGACGAACTCATGGAAGAATTCGTGGAGGAATTCCTGGAGGAATCCTTAGAAAATGTCAGTAGGAATCCTTAAAAATTGAGATTTGTAAGAATTTGTGAAGAAATCCTTGTGAGAATGCCTGAAGGAATCCTGGTAAGTATTTCTGGAGGAATCCTTAGAAGAAATCCTGGATTAATCTGTGGAAGAATTCCTGGAGGAATTGCTGGAATAATCCTTGGAGGAAATACTTGAGAAATCTTTGGAGGAATTCTTAGAGCAACCGTTGGATGAGTTCTTGATGGAATCCTTAGAAGACTTCTGGAAGAATCCTTGGAGGAATTCCTGGAGGAATAACTAAAAGAATTCCTGGAGGAATTGTTAGAAAAAAATCTTGGAGCAATCCTTAGAAGAAATCCTGTATTAATCCTTGGATGAACTTCTGGAGGAATGCGTGAAAATTCCTGGAGAAATTCTTGGAAGATTCCATAAAAAATGTCTGGGGCAATCATTGGGAGAATAACTGAAGGAATCCTTGGAAGTATTTGTGGAGGATCCTTGGCGGAATTCCAGGAGGAAAACTTGCAGGAATTCCTGGAGGAATCTTAGGAAAAATTCCTTGAGGAATTTTTGGAAAAATATCCTAGAAAAATTTTTGAACGCACTGCCGGGTGATTTATTGTAAGAAATCATGGAAAAATCCTTCGAAAAAAAAAACAATTTTAAAGCTAATATTGGGAAAACTCCAGAAGAAATAATTGGAAAATTATTCTAGGAGTCCATCCAAAGACTTGTCCAGGATTTTTTTTCCCAAAAATTCCTTTGGTAGTTCTTCAAAGGGCTTATCTAGGCAGCCTTATAAGAATCCTCCAAAAACCCTCCAATAATTCCGAAAAAAAAATAGTGAAAGACTTTTATGACCATGTTATACACTTATCAATGCTAGAATATAGAAATTCTTCCAATGATTTCTACACAAAATCTTTCAATGATTCCTGTAGATTTTTTTTTCGAAAAATTCCAAGAACTCTTTCAAAGGCCCTTACATGAAATCTTCTAAAAAATATCCACGGGCTTCCTCAGTTGTTCCTCGAGGGAATGTTCCAAACGGTTTTGCAATCATTGAAAATTTCATCTCTATTTTTCCAAGCCTTCCACCTGGAACATTTCCATGCATTTCTCCTAGACTTCTTATAAAGTGATCTCCAAAAAATCTCCCAAGGCTACTTCCAAATTTTCCAAAATTTTAGAAATTCTTCGCTGAGTCCCAAAATTTCTCCAAGTCAAAATCGAAGATTTCTCTAGAAATTATTCATAAAATTATTTTTTTCAAAAATTCTTCCAAGGATTCTTCCAGTTTGCCTTCCAAATATTACTTCAAGAATTTAGCATTTTCGTTCAGAAATATTTTCCCAAGAATATTCCCCGGATCCAGACCACCAAGTCTTTCAATGATTTCTCTAGGAATTTCCAAGGACTCATACAAGGCATCTTCCCAAAATATTCCAATTGTTTTTCCATGAACTCTTACATGGATTCATCCATGATTTTCTTAGTTATACCTTGAAGGATAACTCCAAAAGTTAAAGAATTTACTCGATCATTTTTCCAAGGATGCCACTCGATTTTTTTTCATTCTTTGCTCCCAAAAATTTTCAAAGATTTCTCCAAAAAATCTTTTAAGACAATTTCCAAAAATTTTCCCAAGATCTGCTTAGTAAATTCCTTGTTGAAGTTATTCAAAAATCTTCTTCAGATTATTCTAGGTTTTATTTCACTGATTCCCCCAATTATTTCTAAAATGTGTCCAGGAAAAAGTTTGAGAATTCTTTCTACAAGTTCTCTAGGTATTTTTTTAAAGATTAATCCAATCTGTATTCCAAAGAATGCTCCATGGTTTTTTTTTTCAGGGATTTTATAGTATTTTTTTGTCAATGGTTCCTGTAACATGATGTTTCCCAAAAACTATCCCTGGAAATTCTCAAAGCAATATTGAGAATTTGTTTCAAAACTTTCTCAAGAATATCTTCCTTTCAGGAATTTTCTTTGGATTTCTTCCCAGCACTTTTTAAAAGAATTTCACAACCGATTCGTTCGATTCCTTCAGAAATTCTTCCAAGGATTCCACAAGATTTTTTTTCCAGTTATTGCTCTAAAGTAAATGCTCTACCACGAATTCCTTAAAGGAATCATACAAAATATTATTTCTGAATGGTTTTCAACTTTTTTTTTCCATTTTTTTAAGGAAACCCTCAGGGACATCAATGATCAAAAACTGATTGAAGAGTTTTTGGGATCACTGACATTGGTGGCCTTTTTTTATTAACGTCGTCACTTTAACTGATCTTTTCATGGGAAAATTAGAAAGAAAAGCTTATGATTCAAAGAAACAAATGTTTCTGATGATCATTTTGTCAGCCAGAATGTTATCCGGCGTTTGTCCTCACCTCTGAATTGATTTGATCATAATTCGGCCAAACGACCTTTTCGGCCAGATGGCTTTCGGCCAAACGGCGTTTAGCCAAACGGCATTCGGCCAAATCGCCGGACACCGCTCGGCTTTACCTGGTGTTTGTATGCACTGGTAGCTAGGAAAGCATGGGACAACATTAATTCGCCTGCCTCGATATTTTTCCGTTCGATTTTGTCGACAATGAAAATCCAGTGCTGCCAGTTTTCTTTATTCCAAATCTTTAAATAGTTTAAATTCAACGATTGAAGCTTAGATGCATATTTCGCACCAAAAAGTACTATTTCGAATCTGAATAGCGCAGCTTGCAACTAGCATTGCTTTCAACAAGAAAGTTTATTTTTATTTATAGTGAAATACATAAAAACGTACAGTTGATTTTGACATATTCGCTATGGAAATGTTTGAAAAAGTTCTGTGTTTAAAACTGGCCAACTTCTTTCTTTATTTTGTAGAGGAAGTAGATATTTTGCCCGAAAAGGCATTTGTGGTATGATAAAGCCCCACCACATCTTCATTCCACTTGTTTCATTGTACGCTTCCAAATATAACTTTCCAACAACAACAGCCCAACTTCCAAAGTGCTGAAATTCAACTTCATCAAGAATAAACGCGCCGGTACAACTCTTTCCCCGTTCCCCTTCAAAAAGATTCCATTCTCCGACGTTCATCAAATCCAGCATAAATTGAATCAGCTAGGCTCCGCCGTGCCGCAATCGCTCTGTGCCTCGACTCGGACGCAACATCCAAGTAGGCATTTCTATGCTCGAGTGCGAGTTGGTTGCCACCCTGCACCCACAAAGAAAGAAAGGGTTGCTTGGCTTGGCAGCAGTCAGTGGTGGTAATTAGCTCGTCTTTTGTGCAAACTTTCTGCTCGATGGATTAAAGAAGACCTCTCGCGCGGCACCTGAAGGCGACGGAGGGTACGTGCGTTCATATTGCTGAAAATTTTCAATTAAGAACCGCGTTATAATGGGGGCGGTGCTTTTGTGGTGCAATAAAGTCGTTCGTCGTCGTTTGGGATTTAATAGGAAAATCCTTCGTCGTTGGGGTAGTCGCTTGGGAGCATGGCCGGTCGTCATCATATTGGCCATATGCGTGCTGTTGCAATCGACGGGTTTTATCGGGCGATAAAACCGGGAAATTCATAAACTTGTGTATCGCATATTGCGCTTTGACATTTCGCGGATGAATGGGAAGTTATTGCCGTCGTTCGGAAACTTTGTGTCGTAGTAGCCCATCTAGTAGCTCGTGCGTTGATCAGGAAGCTTACATTGTATCAGCGCCTACTACTGTCTGGTCAATTGTAACATCTGGTCAACGCTTCTTCCTGTGTCATTTCCGTTCAAGCATGCTACGATATTTGATTTACAGCGCAGCATTTAATGAGCAATTATTTTCTTCCTGAGTCAATCTAAGGAAGCGAGACGATGGTCATTGGTTGGTATCAGTTACTGGCATTAAATTGGCAATTGATTCTAAAGGAATGGAAAAGCTAGGTACTGCATTCGATTCATCAGAGAGTCTTTGATGTCGTTGCGAGCAACTGACTTCAAAGTTACGTTCATGGAGTAGTATCAATAGAATCTGTGATAGAAACCATCGAATTTTATTGACAAACTGTCGACCTACACGGGCCAGATGTCAGATTTTGAATCTCGTTTGATGTGAAATTTTTACACCTTTTCTTCAACATAAGTTAGAGTTTGACTTTAAATTGCTCGCGAAAGCGCTGACAAACCGTATGGAATATGAATCCCATAAAATGAATAATTAGGTTGGGTATGTCAACAGCGCCAGCGTAAACCACAGAGTGAGCGTATTCGTCGCTGGTGTTATTTGGTTGGAATCAAATTTCACAATTTGAACTCAATAAAAGCAATCGAAAAAAGTTTTTCCGTTAAATAATGCCAAGCTTGAATTATTCAATGCCAATTAATTTTCGCGCTCCTGCTGAATAGTGACGCATAAAAACACATTTTTAAACGTCACTCGATGATCATATGTAACATGTTTTCCGACATAGGAGAGAGCGACCATTTGTGAAGCCGTTTAAGAATGATATTCTATTTTGATTGACTTCCGCGTACCAACAGAACAGCTCCTTTCAGCATCCATTCATCCAACAGAGCAGTCTTGGTTGCGGTCGCAGCATGCCATGGTAACATTTCACTTGTCCCATTTTTCATTCGCCTGTTGACACGTCACGCCTACTCGTCCGGTACCACGCACCACGGTAACGCAATCGAATTTCATTAACCATTAAGAACAACTTCAGCAGCAATCGTTCGTTGTCAAAAGTCAATTTCGTTTACATTTTTGCGTGGTGGTTTTTAATTTTATTATAGCTGAATTTCGTGTGCACCTTCGTGGGGATGGCTTTTTTGTCGCTGCAAGCGTTGACAAGAGCACCCAGTAGGCGATCGCCCACTTCCACTTGCATCCTTCAATATTTTTTTTAAAATGTAATTTGTTCTGTATTTATAGGAAGCATTTACACTTTTTTTAACACCTCGTCATGCAACTGCTTCCCGAGCAGGGGAAAATAGCTATAGAATACCTATCTCAGGCATGCAAAATCCAATATATAGCAGAATTAGGTATTGAAAATCCCTGCATAAGAGGTAACGTGTATTAAAAACAACTTTTTGTTTCATGGTGAGTGGTAGCCAACAAGAGGCTAGCGTTTCGTATCAAAAGGACGTATTCAACAGAATCGCAAAAAACCAATGTTCATTAAATTGAAATTATTTTAATTTTTCTTTTTGTTGTAAGAATCGTAATAAAAGCACATGTTTAAACGCGGTCTTCCATATTAACTGGTGACTGCGCATGCTAGACCAAACCAAAGATCAAACTAAAAAAAACATCTGCAAATGATTGTTTTTAACTTCCATTTTGACTTGGCCACCAGATAGGGGGATTAGGGGCATAATGAACACCCTTAGCAAATGAGTGCGTTAGGCCTGTATAACAGAGTAACAAGGTTGCAACCATTCATTTGCAAAGATTTACATTCATTTGCTATTATCTCAGTTCAGAAGCATGCTATCGAAAAACAATGTATGGATTAATTTAACCTTGTAGTTTTATCTGAAAGTTTGCCGAATAACATTGGGGTCGCACACGCATTCCAAAGTCGTGAAGGAGCTGTGAAGGCAACTTTCCACAGCGTGAATGAAATTTACATTCACCGCGTGGAGAGTTGCTTACACAGCTCGCTCACGACTTTGGTATACGTTTGCGACCCCAATGTTATTCGGCAAACTTTCAGATAAAACTACAAGGTTAAATTCATCCATACATTGTTTTTCGATAGCATGCTTCTGAACTGAGATAATAGCAAATGAATGTAAATCTTTGCAAATGAATGGTCGCAACCTTGCAGAGTAAAACTGAACATATTTTCATTTGACTCACAACTTTTACTTGTTTCCTACGTCTTCCAATCATTAACAGGAGGTAGAATGTTTTTATTGTGAAGAAATAATGAATAATAAACCGTGTGTTTTTTAGGGCTGGCAGGAATGGTACGGGGCGAAATGGACACCTATCGGGGCATAATGGACACCCCTACATATTTTATGCTGTATATTTTATAATATCGACCAGTTAAGTAATTTGCCTACGGAGATCAATACCACAGATATAATACTCCATGTTGGACGAGTTTACATAACATCGAAGTTAATTAAATAAACTTTAGGCTAAAATAATCGGATTGATTTTTTGCAAACTTTCTAAAACGCCTAACAGTATGCAATGCGCGTACATCCATTCGTAATGGCAGCCTATTTATTGCACCCATAAACAAATAGAAACGCTCCATAGAAAATCAAAAAGTGCTCCATAAAGAAAGAACATATGTTCCATGAAAATGTGCAATGTTACCCATAAATAATTGAAAACGTTCCATACTTTATAAAAAATGTACCGGTAAAACTTAAAATTTTCTCATTAAAAGTGAAATTTTGCACCAATAAATAATACTGAAATGCTCCATAATAAAATACAAATGCTCCATAGAAAAATGCAAACGCTCCATAAAAAAATGAAATTGTACCCATAGAAAATTGAATATTGCTCCATAGAAAAATTAAATTGCACCACAAAAAAATTAAATTCCACCATAGGAAATAGATGAATTCTCCATAAGTATTATCAAACTGCACCATAGAAAATATGAATTGCTCCATGAAAAATTGAAAATCCTCCATAGATAGCATATTCTTATAATTTAATTCGGCGGGGCTGAATTGCTTTACATTGCACTGCTTTAGTGGTGCAAATGTTTAAAGTTATGGAGAATTTTCAATTTTTTATGGAGCAAATTGTATTTTATGTGGTGCAGTTTGAAAATATTTATGGAGCATTTATCTATTTTCTATGGTGCAATTTCAATTTTTTATGGTGCAATTTAATTTTTCTATGGAACAATATTCAATTTTCTATGGGTACAATTTTAATTTTTTATGGAGCATTTGTATTTTATTATGGAGCATTTCAGAATTATTTATTGGTACAAAATTCTTCTTTTAATGAGAAAATTTTATGTTTTACCGGTACATTTTTTATAAAGTATGGAACGTTTTCAATTATTTATGGGTAACATTGCACATTTTCATGGAACATTTGTTCATTCTTTATGGAGCGCTTTTTGATTTTCTATGGAGCCTTTGCAATTTGTTATGGTTGCAAAAACCTTTTGCCCCCGGAAACTAATCGGCTAACGGCAACTCATAATGGACCCTCCAATCGGATTGAAAAAGGAACAAGAACCACACATCAATACCCTCGTGCTCATCATTCTACCATGGACAGGGTAGAAAAGTGACAGCAGCCCTAAGGCATCCAGTTCGATAATAGAATACATTAAGGTGCTTTACAAAGTGTAAGTACAGCTGCCAATTGGAATCGGTAACGCAGTGCCCCGGAAGCTGTATATTGAATTAAGTGGTTGAAGAATACAAAAAATGTAGAAAATCCAACACAATCCACCCTGCTGTCAGCTGGGATGTTGAGTGCCAAGAGTGTGACCCGAAAACAAGTGAGGTCTGCCTGTGTTCCGAATACTGTTAACAGGAGAAATATATGTTTTGTAGCAACTGAGTGGAGTGAGAGTTCGAATCCTGTCGAAAATTAGATTTCCACTTACTAGTTACGATATTTTCAAATATCAATCTGATAAGCCTTCCATAAGGATTCCTTCAGAAATTTTTTCAGGAGCTCTTTTCAGAAAATCTTCATAAATTCCATTGGAAGGTTTCGTTTAGATATATCCTCGAAAATTTCTCCAGAAATTGTAAGAAGTTGTCTTTAAAATAGATTTCCGTGGTTTTCTTCTTAAACTCAATCAAGAATTAACCCTAGTAGCAATATGACCCAGACAGGCTCGCTGAGCGTGCACCACGCCATCGTGGTGCGCCTAGCTTAGCATTTTAGGAAGGTTAATTAAGTTCTTTTTCTAGAGGTTTGTTTAGAAAATCTCTCGGAAATTTCGTCTGAGATTCCTCGAGACATTTCGAGGATTCATTCAGAATTTTTTTCAAATTTTTTCCATAAATTATTACAGTGGTATCATCAGAAAGTCATTCAGAGTTTCAGAGCTTTGTTTAGACATCGCTCTAGAAACCTCATTGACGTACATGAATGTGGCAAGGAATTCCTCCAGAGATTCTTGCATTATTACTTTTAGCAATTCAGGCGGAATTTTTCCAGAGATTCCTGCAGGAATTCATAATGAGATTGCATCAGGATTTTCTCCCGATATTGCTCGATTTATTTCCTCAGAAATTTCCCCGGCAAACTCTGAAAAGTTTCTCCTTGGATTATTTAATCAATTTGTTCAGAAGTAATTCCTGCGAACTTCTTAAGAAATTTCTTTAAGAATATCTGACGATTTTTTCTATGGATCTTATCTGAAGCTTTTTTAGGTGTTTCTCCACGTATTCCAAATGTATTCCATTATATTCCTTTTTCATTTCCTTCAGAAGTACGTCCAAACTCTGCTCTAGGAATACTTTCAGAAATCCTTCAAGAATTTTATAAAAAGAGTACTGCAGGAATTTTTCTAGAAATATATCAATAAACTTTCCACCAACGGTTTCCCAAAGACTTTCATCAGGTTATTTTCCGGTACAATCCTCAAAAATTAGTTAAAGATTCCCCTAGGGATTTCTTCAGTTATTCCTAAAGAGAATCATTCGAAAGTACGGTAATTTCAATGGAGGTTCTTGTAGAAACTTCTTCAGGGATTATTTTCAAAAATTCCTGTTCAGATTCCTTCCCCAATTCCCTCAGAGTCAGCAAAAATATATCCAGAGACCATTTTAGAATTTGAGAGATTTCTTCTGAAATCTTCAATCTTCAAAAATTTTTGTAGAAGTTTTTACGATATTCCTCAATTTGTTTCAAATCATACAAAGATTTCTGCGGAAATACTTGCAGGGGGCCTACAGGAACCCTTTCAGAAGTTTGCTCAGGTATTTCTAGGGAAGTTCCTACAAGGTTTATTATTTACAAATTGCTTCTGCGGTTCTATTAGAAATATCTCGTAGGATTCCTTAACAGGTTCCTGTTGGAGTTGTTTCAGATATTCTTGCTGGATTTTTTTTCAGAAGTTCTCCCAGAAATTCCACAAAAAATCAAGAGAACCATTCTATGAAGAATCCCTGAAAGAATTTTTAAGAAATTAGTGGAGGATGGTCTGATGGAATTCCATAAAAAGATACTAATGATGATACCTTTGGAGGCTCCGAAGAGATTTTTTTTTTCAAAACAATCGGAAGAGATTCTTAAACAAAAATTTTGAATAATTTTCTGGAGTGGTCAATGGAGGAATTTCTGGATGAATTCCTGAGAGATTAACCGGAGAAACTCCTTGAGATGCCTCAATAATTCCTCTGAAAAAAAATATGGGAAACTTCTGGAAGAGCTCTGAAAGTAATTCGAAAGAAAAAAATCTTGAGAAGTTTTTGGAGGGATTCCTGAAGAATTCCGTAGTGGACTTCTAATGGAATATCTTAAAAATAATTTCGTGGAGATCCCTGGAAGATTTCCTTAAAGAAGCCTTGAAATTCCTGGAAGTACCTTTGAAGGAATTCTTATAAGAAATCTTTATTCAACTTCTGTGGAAAATGAAACATAAAAATTGCTGAGAAATTAAAAAAAATCCTGCAGAATTTAAAACACCTGGAGGAATTCTTTAGAAAAATTCTGGAATTCTGAAAGCTATATTTAAAAAGATGATTTTATGGAAGAATCTTTTAAAGAATTTCTTGAAGAACTCGAAACTTCTCTGCAGGCATTTATAGATGAATTTCTCGAAAAAAAAAAATCCTTGAAAATGCCGAATAATAGATGCATGAGAAATTCTTTAGAGAAATTCCTGAACCATAAACGATAAATTTCCTGGAAGAATCCCTGAAAAAATATCTGAATTAATCCTTAACTATCCCTGGACAAATAACTAGCGGAATTTTAGGACAAACTTTCAAAAAAATTCTTGGGAATTTTGAACAGGATTTTTTAAATACACGCCTGAATATAGAGTACTAGCTAAGGGATCCCTTGGAGAAAGTCCAACTATAATGTCTGAATGGGTTCATGAAAAAAAAAAATGAATTTATGAGGAGAACTCTAGAGTTTCTAAGAGAAGCTCCGAATCTCCTAGAAAATCTTATAAAGTTCCTGGAAAAACCCCTTCAGAAATACGTAAAGATGTACAAATACAAACTTCTGTATCAATTCTTTAACGAATTTCCTAAGAAGCCCTAAAAAATACTCAGAAGGAACCAGCAACTAATTCCAAGGTTAATCTGTTGAGAAATTGATTGGGAAACTCTCGAATAAGACCCAAGCAAATTCGTGCAGGAATTCCTGGAGAAAACAAAGGAATACATGGAAGGGAATACATTTACGGAGAAATCTTTAGAACTTTCGCGGAACGCATAAAATGAACTCCTGTTAGAATTTCACTTCCACGATAATTACATGATTAATTGTGAAAAAAATATAATTTATGGAAGGAATAATTCTCAATTGGGCGCTACACTGACTTTTTTCCAAGTGGGCGTTACAGTATAGAAGGCGATGAAATTTGGAAAGTATGAGTAACCAGCTCTGAGTTTGCCATGACAGCACTGCACTAGCTTGTTGTGATGGGAAATGAAAGTGACAATGTTTCAACAGAGCATACTCTGACTTGGATCGCAGCAGTCGCCCTATCAATATCGGCGATTTGTTTACCATCGTTAGTGACAATGCGCAACTCTGACAATACCACTATGGCCCTATTTAAGTCAGATTTGGTAACTCTCCGCAACTCGGGTTACTTCCCACATAGGAGCCTTTTAATTTTTGTTCCGTCTTCCAACCGTTCGCCACAGTGCCACCGCTACCGCAGCCTGTGTTGTCACATGAAACCCATATTGTAAATGACGGCAATTTTCCCATGGGTTGCTGTTGCCGCTTGTTGCTTCCAACCAACCAGGTCTGTTCCGCCAAACTTCTGTGGCCCGCTGTTTGCCCGCTGAAAAGGTTTATGTGTGTCATTGAATTTAATGTACTCTTTCCGTTGGGCGTGGGTGGGAAGCAGATTGGCGATTGCAGAGTGCCCGGTGGAGGAGATTGGTAGTTTTTAATTACGAATCTATGGGTGCCTTGTTTGCGGGGGCCCTTTATTGAGATTGGGCGGTTTTTACAAACAATTTTGGTTGGCTTCCATGTCGATAGAGGCGATAGAAGCAGGCCATGCCTTCGCTAATGTTTATTCGACCTACGTGAGTGGCAAGCGGAGTGGGTGGCGATGTAGTTGAACCGTAAGATTCCAGCGCCTGCTTCGATTCGATGGAAGTGAACGAGAATTTCAATTTCTTTGTGGCCAACTGTGATTGTGATACAATTTGGTCAGTGAAGTGGAGCATTTAGACTTAATTAGCGTAGGACACTGGTGAATGTTTACTCTTTCCTCCATAGAATCTGTGCAAATCAAGTGAATAAACTTTGAAATTCCGAGTTAGGATTCATATTTTAATTATAAATGAACATGAACTAGCTAGCAGACATGCATAAAACAGATATTCAAATTGCCGTTCCGTGTTTCCCAACTCTCCTTCCGCCACTTTTCAGAAACTGGCATGTGAACTCCATTAGTTTTATGACTGCATGTGTGTCGCCACCTGAAATGCTACCGACACAAATAAACTTGCCTTGCATCAGCAAACAGATAAACTTTAGCCGTATGTACCCACTCTCCGTTCCAAGATCTGTTCGTCTTCCGAAGAAAGTTGACAGAGCTCTATTTGCTCTGCACATCGTTAAGGCACTTTATCAACTCGAAGACCCTAGCAATGTCACTCTCTACCCATCTTCTTCTGCGGTCGATAAAGGGCGTAACTTTACCAGAAGAAAAAGACTCTTTCAACGCCCTAAGAGGAACACAAACATCGTACGTTGTTCTTCCTTAAATTTCCGCCCTAAAACCGCAGCAGGAATCCGTTCGCTAAATACCCGCCTGCTGCATATCGCTCAAGTATTCCGGGAAAACGTTTCCAACCAACAAGCAACAACGATTCCAAAAATAAACAAAACTATTTCGGAAACAATCTGTTGCTCTGCTCCGCCCATAAGCACTCTTCATTGCATCAATTTTCCGGGTCCGACCGAGTCCAACAGCAGACAGGATGGACACGGATGGACGAGAGCAACGTACAAGTAGGATCATAACCTCGCTCCAACTACAAATGGTTGCCAAATATTCGCCAACAACAACAACAACACTAATGAACAGCACACGAGTGGAAATGTAAGCATACTCGAAACATGCGGATCATAGTGGGCCGTGGGAAAGGGGAAATAAATAGAATCCAGTGGCGAGTGGAAGCATCGAAGGTGCCCAGGGCCAGCTGAGCATAATTCGAGAATTGGGATGCACCGTTTCATCAAGAAAGTATAAACTTCCATCTCCTATGGGATGGCAACAGCTACTTTACACCTATAACGATTTCTTAGCCATATTGCATTTGATTGAGCTCGGATTGCGTGTTAAGGCCTAGAAGACGGTTTTGAATCTAGGAAGGGACGGGAAAAGCTAAAGTTTACAAGTCTCTAAAGTTCCTGAAGCTAGAGTTTACAAATACATACTGGCGTGATATCTCCAAGTCAGGTTTTGTATTGGGTGGAGCTGTCAAACAGTTGCCCAGCTGTCAAACATTTTTTTCAAAATTCAAAAACCCAAATGTTGAAGCAATTAATGGAGGAATTTCTGAATCAATATATGCAAGATTTACTTAAAGAATCCGTGAGGAAATTTCTATATGTCTCTGTGGAAGATGTTCTAAAATTTTGTTTTTATTTTTTTTACTTGCAATCCATAGGAAACTTTTTTTAAGAAGCTCTGGAAGAAATTTTTAGAAGATTTGGTAGAAAAATCCTTGGTAGAATTTCTTAAAGATTCCCTGTAGTGCTTTTGAAGAAATTTCAGAGAAAATGTCTGGAAGAATGCTATAAGGAGCAACACATGAGAGATTTTCTGAAAGAATCCCTTGAAAAATCTTTTACTTTTACATGAATTTTTCTAATTTGCACCTTAAATGTTCTCTATTTCGTCGAAGAAACCGTCGGATGTAGTTGTAAACCCATTTTTGCTGCTACCAAAACTGATACGGCCGATAAAATCTCCTTCTAGTATTCTCATTTTATCCGAGGTGAACCAGCCTACAGCTGAAAGTCTCGTAAGTAAAGTTAACAAAAATAACCTTCTCGTATGGTATATAGTCGTCAAGCTCTTACAGGAGTTCTGAAGTCTTTTAAATTTCATCAGTGATACAAAACTTCTTTCCGGAATTCTCCAAGAACTTTCCTAGGGTCCAAAAGTTTCTTAAAAACTTTTTTTTACATTTTTATTATTGTGTACTTTTACTTATGCTAATACTACACTTTCTCAAATGTTTTATTTTGAAACTAGTCCAAGGGTTTCTTTAAAAATTTCTCCTGGGATTCCTTCAGGGATTGTTAAGGAAGTTCCTTCAAGGATTGCCAGAAAAGTTTGTTAATGATTTTTTTTTATTTATGAAGGAATTCCTTCAGTAACATTATCTGAATTTTCCTCTTGAGTTTTTCTTTTGTATTTCTTCTGTAATTTCTCTAGAAATCTTTTTAAATTCTTCTAGTAATTCCTCCAAAAATTTTAATCAGTAGACTTCAAGAGATTTTTTTCATAAACATTCGTAATTCGTAATTCGTAATTCATCTAAGAATACTTGCAGACTTCTCTAGTGCTTCAAGTATTCTTTCAAAGATTTTTTTCAATTAATGTTTTTTTTTATCTGTATTAACGAGATTTTTAGCCCTGGGCTAGTTCATCTCGGGACCCACGCTTTACTTCCCTTCCGAAGGAAGAACTCACATTTGTGCGAGTTTGTCGGGAGTGGGATTCGATCCCAGGTCCTCGGCGTGATAGTCAAGTGTTCTAACCATCACACCAGGTCCGCTCCACAAATAAATGTTTTTTTTTCAACTTATTTATTTTGTGGTTCTCCAAAGAATTCCTCCGTGATTTTTTTTTTATTTGTTTCTTCAGAAACTTCTTCAGGTAGTTCTGTTTTGGGATATTTGGGTACTAATTCTTTCAGAAATTGTTTAGGAAGAATTCCTCCAGGGGTATCTCCAGGAGTTCTTCCAAGAATTCTTTCAGAAATCCCTCAGAAAATTTCGAGGTATTTCTTCAAGGATTCCACCAGTACCTTTGTCTGCAATTTGTGCAGGAATTAAAAAAAAAATAAGGGACTCCTTCATATTGTTTTCTGGAATTTCTTCTACAGAAATGCCCCTGAAATTCAGAGATTCTTAAAAAAAATCAGTAATTTTTGTGCAATTTCCGAAAAAAAAGATCAATAAATCACTGGAATCATCTGAAACAATTCCTGCTGGTATCTCTGAAGGATTCCTGGATGATATTTCTGACGAAACCACAGGAGCGACTTCTATAAACAATCCTTGTTAGACTATCAGCTGGAATCCTCGATGGGACTTGGCATTGAATTATTGGAGGAATAGCCAGACAAAAAATTAAAAGAAATCTCTGTGGATTTTTAAGGGAAATTTTCAAAGGAATTTATCAAAAACTATTTGGAAAAACTTAAAAAACAAATACTGAAATTTCTAAAGAAATCCATAAAATAAAATAAAAGTCACTGGAGTTATTCTCGAAGGAATCCATGAAGGAATTTAATGAGTAATCCGAGCAGGAATTTGTGGATTAATGTCTGAAAGAATTTTTGAGGAAATCTCCGGTAAAACCGCTGCAGAAATTTTACGAAGCAGTCTTGAATGTATCACTAGAAACATATTTAAAGATGTTTGAGGGAATTTTTTTTAAACATTCGTGGAGGAAATTTTGAAGTTAGTTGAGGAATATTTAGGGAAATTCTTGGACAATCCTTCCATAAAAATAATGGAGCATTTTTTGACAGTATTCCTGGAGCAGACTGTGGGCATATTTCTGATTGAATACCTGGATAAGCGCCTGGATAAGCTTCTGTTAAGACTCATACCCAAGTAACACACTTGTCACCGAAAAGTCACGGCGGCGCAGGTTTTTGTTGCGCAGAAGTCACAGTGACTTACTTCTAACAAATTAACACTTACTTGCTAGAAATAAGTCACAGTGACTTTTGCGCAACAAAAACCTGCGCCGCCGTGACTCTTCGGTGACAAGTGTGTTACTTGGGTAGAGAAAAATCTCTTGAAACTAATTCTAAAGGAATTCCTGAAGAGATTCCTATGAAAATTTTCAAAATAAGCTTCCTAAGTAATGTATGGAGAAATTCTTGGAGTTATGCTTAGGCTCTGGGGAAATAGGTGGAGAAACATCTGGAGGGAGCCCTGAAGGAATCTCTGCATTGACTCCCGTGGGAATCGCTGGACGAAATCCTACTTGATTCACTGAAAGTAACCATGCGAGAATCTCTGTGGAAATTCCTGTAGGATTTTCTGGAGAATCCCCTGAATTCTCCTGGACACATGCCTGTGGGAATTTCCAATGGATTCCCTATTGCAATTCTTAAACTTATCTCTGGATATGATGGACTTTCTGTACGAATTACTGAAGGAATATCTGGAATATTTTTAAAGAAACCACTAGAAGAATTTATGAAGAATCTTTGAAGGAATCTCTCTGAATCAGGGATGCCAGATGATTTTTTGAAAAATATGTATCGCTTTTTTCAAAAATCTGTATCTCATACAAAAATAAAATAGCCCCGCTAGCTCAAAACTCTGTATTTCATATAAAATGAAATCTGTACGGATGCTCAGAAATCTGTATAATACAGATAAATCCGGATATATGGCATCCCTGCTCTAAAGGGATCATTGTAGAAAATTCTGAAAGATTTTCTAAACGAATTTCTGAAGAAATCCTTGGTAGAGCTTCAGAAAGAACGCATTTACTTCTACCTGAAAGAATTCTTGATGAAATTTGTGGAGAAATCCTTGGGGGATATCGGAAAAAAATTGTGGATAAATTTCCTGAAGAATTCCTGAAATAATTTCTGAATGTTTTGGGATTCCTCCAAGAAATCCTTGAACGAATAGATGGAAGAATTTCATATGGAACTTCTTAAGGAATCTCATGGGAAATTACTAAAGCAATCCATCGAACAATTTCTGAAGAAAACTTTCAAAGAATTTCTGAAAAATTCTGAGGAAGATTTTCTAAAGAAATCCAGGAGGAATTTTGAACTTTTGATGGAATCATGAATAGTATTTGTGAAGGAATCCGTGGATGATTTCCTGAAAGAATTCTCGTACGGATTTTTGAGTTTCTGAGGCATGGAAGCATTTCTTAAAAAAAATCTAGGAGATATTACTGCACGATTCTCTAAGAGAAGTTCTGAAAAAAAAATCTACGAGAACATCGAAGCTATCCATGGAAGATGTTCAAAAATAACAATTAAAAGGAATTCGTGCAAGACTTTCCGAAAGAAAATTATGAAGACTTTTCTATGAGAATCTATGGAGCAATTTTGGAAGGCATCCAACAAAGGTTCTATAAAAGAATTCCAACATGATTCTAGTGTTGTCACTAGAAGATTTTGGAGAAAAATGTAAAGAAAACTATGAATTTTGTAAAGAAATCCCTTGAAGAATTATTGAAAGAATTTTTAAAGAAATCTCCGGAGGCAGTCCTGGCAGAATTTCTTTAAAAAAAATTCTGTAGATTTTCTCTATGGTTTTGCAGGCATCTACGAAGGATTTTCTGAAAATATCTATTGATGGTTTTCCAATCAATCCTTCGATAAATTTCTTGAGGAATCACGAATGGATGCATCCAATCCATACAAAATTGTCTTAAAACAATTTGACAAATTTCGGGGCAATAACTTGTGAAATATCATAATTCATCTGTTTAAGAAACTGAACAAAACTGTGGAGAAAATTTCCGAATGAGTCTTAAGTGGATTTTGTTGAAGATCACTTAGGATTTTTTTGTGGGTTAATTCGTGAATTCATTTATGAATAAATTCTGAGACAAATTGCTTTCTGAAATTCCTGTGGAAAATTTTGAAAAAGTTTCTTGAAAACTCTTCGGAAGTTTTCTCGGAATGTTACTAAAGTTTGCTACAGTCGAAATGAAATGCTACAAGAGATTCATACAGTAAACGCTGGAGAAAATCGAAGAAAAGGTATTCGAAGAAATCCGAAGATAATTCCGGATTAATCCATAGAGGATTTCTTGAAAGCTATTCTTCTAGAAGAATTCTTAAAATCCATGTGGAAATTCAAGTAACACATCCAGGAAAATGTGAAGGAAGTTTTGCAGGAATTGCTGGAGGAATCCTTAGATGAATAGTGGCAGAAACCTTTGCAGGGATCCTTCAAGGGATCCTTAAAGTAATTCTTGGAAAGAGTCCTTGAAGGAACTTTTGAAAGAATAGTTTGAGGAACTGCAGGAATTCTTGGAATAATTCGTGCAGGAATGTTTTGATGAAACAATAAATAAATTTTTGGAAGAATCTATATTTATGCTGGAAGGATGAAAGCTATCTGCCTTGCAACTAATTATTGATATCTTGTACCGACTTTTCGAACCCTCTAAGCAGAACACCCTCTTCGAATCAGTGTAATAATTTTTGTACCTTTTAATTCTGCCCCATTTTGCTTATCCTTTGACAGATACGCGTATATTGACTACCACTTGTAATCTTCCTCAGTGTCAGTTATTCACTCGGATAACTGACACTGAGGAAGATTACAAGTGGTAGTCAAAATACGCGTATCTGTCAAAGGATAAGCAAAATGGGGCAGAATTAAAAGGTATAAAAATGATAACACTCATTCGGACAAAAAATGGATAATTTATAGCAAAGAGACATAAACATTTACCAATGGTCCACTGCACGAATTTATGCTGGCCTGCTCACTCTCACGGAAAATTTGACGTTTGGGAGGTGCCGACACCGCTCAAACGTCAAATTTAGTGTGAGAGTAAGCAGGCCAGTATAAATTCGTGCAGTAATCCATTATTTTATTGATCATTTGGAATTTGTGATATCTCTACCATCAGCAAAGACATACTAGGATCCGGATAGCGATTAGCTTTGCTCTTGAACATTTGTTCAGCCAGCCACCAGAAAATGCTAATTAAATAGCTGATGGAAAACCGAAAAAGGTCGCTTTCGATTAGCCAGCGGACCCCAACCTATCGCTACCGACGACACCGACGTCACCAGACAAGTTATTATCTCGACTGACATCGAATCAAACCGACACCCACTCGAAAAAGGAAGCAGAAGAGCTTGCTCGCTGCCTGGCAAGATTAATCAATGTTTACACTCCAGTGAAGCGTCAAGAGTACCTACCAGCACCACCCAAACCCAACAACGCTTCTCCTGTCGCTCTCTGTAGCTGTCTGTCTGTCTGTGAGCACCACCTGTGTCACCCATCAGTTGATTTCCCAATCGAAGCAGGCGGCACCGGTGTGCGGTGCGCGCGCTGTTCCGTGCGGGTTGGATGTTGTTGAGTGAGCGTTGACGTGGAAACGAGCATTCCCCGCACCAACGAAAACACATTGTCAAAAATCTGTCACGAAAAGGTACACACGCGGTGGTACTCAATCGGGCGTACCTCATCTCATACATAGGATCCAATCCAAGCTGGGTCGGTGTCGGTTTCCCCCGGGTGGGTTGATGAAGGTGCTTCTGGGGGATGGTATTTTTCCATTTCGCGCTTAGAATCTGATGCTGGTGCCAGAGAGAGTGCGGGAGCCATTTATCACCAGATCATCACAATCAGTTGAACATCAAGTATTGGTTATGTAGGTACAAATATCCTAGCTTTTCACTTCGTGTGTCAAGTGGTGGAGTTTATCGGGGTTCTGTGTACTCGTGCGAAATCAGAACACGTGTAGCGAAGTAGGCCAGGGGATTTCACCCTAGCACGCTCTGGCACGCTTGAAAATAATTAGTTTTCCGTTGAACTTTGAGTTTAAGCCTTTCTTGGTAATGTCAAAAACTTTCAATTACAATTCAGGAGAACTCTCAATGCCAGAAAAAGTAAATGTCGGAGATGCACAAAGCCTAACTTCGTAGATGGGCTTATTTGTTTGCAATGAAGCCTCTATCCATATGGAAGCTACTCAGCGACACATGATGTTTTGTTCTTGAAAAGTTTTGAAGGAAAAATGCGTTCAATCGATAAATTGAGAGAAAGAACTGCGATAAAAATGCCACCTGTTTAAGTGGGATTCAACTCCATATCGCTTGTACGGCACTTTCACCTCATAACAAGTAACAATTCTGCGGAATAAAAAGTCAAACTGTATTCAAAGCACCACCCTAACCTGTTCCGTGGCTTAGTCAATTAAAGCACCGGACTAGCGATACGAAATTGTGGGTTCGAATCCGGTAAAACAAGTTGTGATTTTTCACAAATTCATCTCTCAATTTGTCAATTGGCTTCTACAAGGGTTTTGAGATAATTCCAAATTCTGAATCTACTTGCTAAACTGAACGAAATTCAAACTTTCATGAATTTTGATGCCTATTTAAGACCCAATTTTCTTCAAAATTTTAAAACTCAAACAAACGCACTTTACCATAAAAGGGTTTCATGTATTTCCAGAAAATGGTCAGGATCATTTAGGGCGACTCAGGGAGGGCATTTCAGGGGCATTTTGAGTGACATTTACGGGTTTCCGGGGGTCTCAAAGGGGATTTCTTGGCTTTTCATGGGGTCCCGGAAGGAAATCAGGGCTCTTCTAGGGAATTTCAAGAGGTTTCTGGGGATTGTCTGGGTGTCCCAAATTGTTTCAATGAATCTCAGTGGGTATCAGGTACGTTTCAGCAGCGTCCTGTACCCCCCTGGATACTTCTGAAACGTACCTTGAACGCATTGCAACGCCCCTGAAAGGGCTTCCAACCCCATCAATCATACCTGAAATCACTCTGAAACCTCCTAAAATCCCCTAAAGTCCCATGAAACTTCTCTACAACCCTGAAACCCACTGAAAGAAAACATCGTTTCTGATGCGCTAACCGGCGATCTGGCCAGCCGTTATACATCGATTAGGTTGTCCATGACAAAGAAGGATTCCTCCAAGAGTCTTTTTACATATTTCTCCAAATACTCCTCCACAGTGCTGTCATGCTAAAATCAGAGCTGGTTACCCAAGTTTTCAAAATAGCTGCGCCCTTATGATGCTACGCCCCCATATAAATTTAACTATTTTGCTGTTCCCAAAATAAAGCAAACAAGACAATTTTCCCGCTCACAAAAAAAGTGTTAGTCTTGGATGTTAAAATTGCGCTCATCTTATACCAAAAAAGGATAATAGATTTTTCAGTTCCCAAAATATAAAGTGGCTATCTCAGATTCGAAAACAGCTCTCATCGTAAATCAATAACAATGTGAAAATTCCTTCGCTTTTCAATGAGCTGCGATCTCAGACGTAGAAATTCCCTCAAAATATATCATTAACAATGTAATATATGAAATTACGGATTTATATGATTTTGTTTGGACAAGTTTAATCATATTTGAAAAATAATAGTGTAATAGTTTTCAATTTATCAAATTTGTTGGTCGGAAAAAAATACATATCATAATTTAAAGATAAGTGGTGTAATAGCTGGAAACTTCATAAAATTAAAAAAAAAACTAGTGGTGATATCAGATGAAAAACTTGCACTCATAATATCAAGTAAAATGTGACAAATTTTAATTCAATTTAACTATATTCTATTTATACTAGAAAATTGCTCTCATCGCAAATTGATAAAAATGTGAGAATGTCTGTCTACCCATTTAAAATAAAGGATTTGCAATTTAAGATGATAAAATATCTTATCTAATTGAAAACATTGAGACAATTTTGAAGTTCTTAAACAAAATAAACGAGTTTGAATGTTAGATGAGACCATTGCGCTCTTCATACATTAAAAACAGAACATTAATTTGTCGGCTCCCCAAAATAGAAGCGGCGATCGAGGCGGCGATCTTATATTCATAAAACTTCACTCATCGGATAGCCATATGAAACTTCGTCGCTCTTTATAATAAAAGAGTCGCGTACTTAGTTGGAAAAATGTTGCTGTCATATTAAATAGATAATTTGAAAATTGCGCTCATCAAACATGTAAAAATGTTCGCTCTCCTCATAATATTAAAAGAAACTGAAAACTGAAACGATTTCTGTTAACTGGCCAAAAGAGAAAAAACTTTCGCCAACTTAGAAAAATTTGACCTACCCTAATACGTTAACTACTTTGAATTACCCTAATGAACTAGATGTAACTTGTTTTCCTTTCCAAGTAAACTTACACTACCACAACCATAGACAACCTGTGTAACCCAGTCAGAACAGAAATAAAATGAGTCTATTGCAAACAGTAAAGCTGTTCGGGCGCGTTCTTTCGTTATTTCTCCCCGTCCGAATGATTCCCCGCGAGTTGGAAGTCCGCCATATTCGAAGTCCGCTGCGAAACCCTCGAAGGCCGGTTCCCGAGATTTGGTCGGTTGTGAGCTGTGACCGGGACCGGAAAAAAATCTGGATTTTACATGGTCCTTCGGCTCGGATTTTCAGTTCGGTCGTTTTCCCGGTATGCAAAAGTGCAAATCCGTCCGACTCGTGTTACTGTGAAATTACGCCAAGGATTGGCTGACACCGACAAGGTGTAGTGAAATTGAATCCTCCACATAAAATTGTGCGAGAAACGGTGAAAAAAGTGCGAAAGTGGCTAAAAATCGACGAAATTCGGTCGATATCCGAAATTGCGCAGTGAAATTTCTCGAAGCGCCACCGAAAGAAAAGAGAAGTTCAAGGGCGGCCATCTTGTGCCGAGAAATTTCCACGAGATTCAGCCAGGTTTCAGAGTGTGTGAGTGAAGGAGATCCAACTTGGATCACGAAGTACAGTGCCAGTGTATTGTGGGGAAAGAAAGCAGAGAAGATACGGCACTTGTGAGTGTCTTTACCCGACGTCTCCACTAGACAGAAATGTCTTGCCATTTTGCTGGACAGATGTGTCATGACAGAAATGTTCTCTCGTTGTTTGCATGGAAAGCAGTGTTGTTGATCATTTCTGTTACGTTTTCTCTTTCTGGCAGCAAAATGGCAAGACATTTCTGTCTAGTGGAGACGTAGGGTTAGTGGTGGCTACCCCGACCACTGCGGCTGAGTGGTACAGGCCATCCAAGTGAGAAGAGAATAGTGCGCCGTTCAGTTGTTGCTGTGTATTCCCCACGCAGACCGAGGATTATTTGCGTGTATGCTACCTGCGCCGCTGCTATGTGCGTCGGCGAGAGCAGAGCAAAGAGCGAACTGCCGTTCGTTTGCTCGCGTTTCATTTTCCACGCTGTTCCCGAGGATTCTCTGCCAGCCAGCCACAACAGGGATCGACTGCTGCTGCCGTCATTGAGTGAGTACCTACGCTGCTTCTTTATCATTGCACACGACTCGCGTCGTGGTTCGTTAACCCGTGCCGTTGTCGTCGGCGTCGGTGAGGTACGACTGTTCGTCGTCTCGTTTAGTCGGTTCGGTTGGTCGAGCCTATTGCTGGCACGGAAAGAAATTCGTTTCGTTTCGACTATCGCGTTGAGCCACCGTAAAGACAATGATTAAGGTTGAGGATGATAAGCAAGCAGATGTCCTGAGCAGGGTTCCTGATTTCCACTTTTTATCTTCTTCCACATTCGAAGACAGTCAGCAGCGAACGGTTGTCGCTTTAGTTCGTGTGTATGCTTTTCAGCGACGACAGCAAACTCCGGCGAACGGTGGGAAGCCACACTTGGAAATTACTCATTCGTCAACATTCGCATCGCAAGCGAATGCGATTCGTGAGTGATGCGATTGATATTGTGCATACGAATATTTGATGTTTTCGAATTATTTTCTTTGCTAATCTAGCATTTCAACAACAATACAGTAAAAATGTACACACTGGGAAAAACATCTTCATTTCTTCTATGTGTCCCGGACATGGATTTTTGCAATGGGGGTAAACAAATGTTTTCTATTAGTGCGACTCATTCTTTTCATGAGGCACCATACAGCAGCGACTCATACAATTTAGAGCACATACTATTCATATGCTAATTTGCCTGCGTTATCGGGTATTGGTTGCATATACTTTGGATGTGGTTTGGCACATGGATATTTGCCATTAAGTATGAGGCAATTTTCCTGAGTGCAGGGGATACTCAAAATAACTGGGACAGGTAAAATTTTCACTTTTCAAAAAATGTTCAATTCGCTGTAAATTTTTGAAAAGGGCATCAAATATTCTCAAATTTTCACTGTAAGTTCATCAACTAGTTGTGGAGAATTCCCAGAAGAAATTCCTGGAGGAATCCTTGGAAGAATTTCTTGAGGATTAACTAAAGAAAATTCAAGAGAAATCCCTGGAGGAATTCCTGGACGAATCCCAGGAGGAATTCCTGGAGGTATTCCTGGAATAACGCCTATAGGAATTCCTGGGGGAATCCCTGGAGGAGTTCCTGCAGGAATTCCTGGAGGATTTCCTGAGAAATTCCTGGAGGAATACCTAGAGGTATTTCTGGAGGAAATTCTGGAGGAATCTTTGGAGGAATCCCTGGAGGAAGCCCTAGAGGAAGCCCTAGATGAATTCCTGGAGGTATCCCTGGAGAAATCCCTGCAGGAATTCCTGGAGGAATACTTGGTAAAATTCCTGGAGGAACCCTGGAGAAATTCCTTAAGAAATCCCTGGAGAAATTCCTCGACGAATCGCTGGATGTATTCCTGGAGGAATCCCTGGACGAATTCCTTGAAGAAACCTTGGAGGAACTCCTGGAGCAATCCCTAGGGGAAATCCAGTAAGTATCCCTGGAGGACTTCCTGAGGACTTCCTTGAGGATTTCCTGTAGGTATTTTTGGAGAAATTCCTGTAGGAATGCTTGAAGGAATCCCTGGAGGTATTTTTGAAAGAATTATGATAATTAGCTTTATTAAGGACAGGGCCCCTATAGCCACTGCTATAAAGGCGTGGGTATTCAGTATGACCAAGCTGAGGGTGACGGGTTCGATTCCCGCTCAGTCCAGGATCTTTTCGTAATGGAAATTTCCTTGGGCATAGAGTATCTTCGTGCCTGCCACACGATATACACATGCACAATGGTCATTGGTAGAGGAAGCTCTCAGTTAATAACTGTGGAAGTTCTCATAGAACACTAAGCTGAGTAGCAGGCTTTGTCCCAGTTGGGACTTTACGCCAAGAAGAGGAGGAGCTTTATTAAGGAAATTTTCAGCCCTTGGCTGGTCGATCTCCGGTTTTTTTGAAAGAATTCGTGCAGGATTTCTTGGATGAAACCCTGGAGGAAGCCCTGGAGGAATTCCTGGAGGTATCCCTGGAGAAATTCATGAAAAAAAATCCTTGGAGGAATACTTGAAAAAAAAACCCTAGAGAAATTCGTTAAGGAATCCCTGGAGAAAATCCTGGAGGAATCGATGGATGTATTCCTGGAGGAATCCCTGGAGGAATTGCTTAAGGAAACTTTGGAGGAATTTCTGGATGAATTCCTTAAGGAGTCCTTGGAGGAATTCCTGGAGCAATCCCTGGAGAAATTCCTTGAGGAATCCCTGTAGGAATTAATGGAGGAATTTCTGGAAGATTCCCTAGAGAAATCCCTGGAGGAAATCCTGGAGGAATCCTGGAAAAATTATTTAAAGAATCCCTGGAGAAATTCCTGGAAGAATCCCTGGGGAAGTTCCTGGTGGAATTTCTTAAGGTATACTTGGAGGAATCCCTGGAGCAATTCCTGGATGTATTTCTGGAGGATCCCCTGGAGGAGCCCTTGGCGAAATTCCTGAAGGCGCCCTGGAGGAATTCCTTAAGGAATCCCTGGAGAAACTCCTGGAGGAATCCCTGGAGAAATTCCTGGTGGAATTCTTGGAGGTATTCCTGGAGGAATCCTTCAGGTATCAGAAGGTCGGCTCCAGAGGCACGTTCTCCTCCATTTGGGAATTTCCTGAGGAATTCCTGGAGGAATCTCTGCAGGTATTTTTTAGAGGAATCCTTGCAGGAATCCCTGGAGGAAGCCCAGGAGGAATCCCTGGAGGTATTTTTTGAAGAATTTCTGGAGGAATCCCTGGGGGAATCCCTGGAGGAAACCCAGGAGAAATCCCTGGAGGTTATTTTTGGAGGAATTCCTGGATGAATCCTTGGAGGAATCCCTAGAGAAAGCCCTGGGGGAATTCCTTGAGGAATCCCTGAAGGAGTTTCTGGAGGAATCCTTGCATGAATTTTGTGAGGAATCCCTGGAGAAATTGCTGGGGGAACCATTGAGAAATTCTTGGAGAAATCTCTGACGAAACTCCTGAAGGAATCTTTGGATAAATTTCTTCCGGAATCTCTGTAGGAAATCCTGGAGGAATGCCTGGGGGAATTCCTGGAAGAATCCCAGGAGGAATCCCTGAAGGTATTTCTGGAGGATAGCCTGGAGGAATTCCTTCAGGAACCCCTTGAGGCATTCCTGGAGGAATGTCTGGAGAAATTCCTGGAAGAATCCTTGCCAAGGGCGTAGCCAGTGGGGGGGGGGGGCAGGGGGGGCCGTGGCAACTATATTCTAACTTAACCGAGAAACATAGATGATCAGAGCTGTTTTTGACTAGTAAAAATAAAATTCTCCTGCATCCTCGTATTTTTTTTAATGTATGCAGGAATTCCTTCGGAAATTCTTGAAGGAATATCTTCGAAAATTCCTGAGGGTATTCCTTCGGAAATTCCTGAAGAAATTCCTTCGGAAATTCCTGAAGGATTCCTTCGGAAATTTTTGGAGCAATTCCTTCGGAAATTCCTGGAGGAATTCCTTCGGGAATTCCTTGGGGAGTTCCTTGGGAAAATCTTGGATGAATACCTTTGGAGATTCCTGGAGGAATTCTTTCAGATATCCATAGAGAAATTCGTTAGGAAATCCTTAGGTAAATTCCTTACGAAATTCCTGGACAAAATAATCCCAAACTTCCTGGAGGAATGCTTTTGGAAATTCCTGGAGGAATTCCTTCGGAAAGTCCTGGAGGAATTCCTTCGGAAAGTCGTGGAGGATTTTTTTTTCGGAAATACTTTTTGGATTTTTTTTGGAAATTCTTGCAGCAATCCTTCGGAAATTCCAGGAGGAATTCTTTCGGAAATTCCTGGAGGAATTCTTTCAGAAATTTTGGGAGGAATTCCTTCGGATATTGCTGGACGAATCCTTTCGAAATTCTTCGAGGAATTTTTTTGGAAATTCTTTTTAGATTTTTTTTTTGAAATTCCTGGAGGAATACCGTCGGAAATTTCTAGCAGAATTCCTACGAAAAATCCTGAAGGAATTCTTTCGGAAATTCCGGGAGGAATTCCTTCGGAAATTGCTGGACGAATTCCTTTGGAGATTCCCGGAGGAATTCATTCGGAAATTCCAGGAGAAATTCCTTTAGGAATTCCTGGAGGAATTCTTTCGCAAATTCCTGAAGGAATTCCATCGGAAATTGCTGGATGAATTCCATTGAAAATTCCTGGAGGAATTCCTTCCAAAATTCCTGGAGGAATCCCTTCGCAAAATCCTGGAAGAATTCCTTCGGAAATTTCTGGAAAAATTCCATCGGAAATTCCTGAAGGACTTCGTTCGGAAATTACAGGAGGAATTCAATCGAAAATTCTTTGGCGAGGCACTTCGAAAAATCTTGGATGAATACTTTCGGAAATTTCTGGAGGAATTCTTTCAGAAATTCCGGGAGGAATTCCTTCGGAAATTGCTGGACGAATTCCTTTGGAGGTTCTTGGAAAAAATCATTCGGAAATTCCAGAAGGAATTTCTTTAGGAATTCCTGGAGGAATTCTTTCAGAAATTCCGGGAGGAATTGCTTCGGAAATTCCTGAAGCAATTCTTTCAAAAAATCCTGGAGGAATTCCTAAAAAAATTCCAGAAGAAATTCCTTCCAAAATTCCTGGAAGAATTCCTTCGGAATTTCCTGAAGGAGTTCCTGCGGAAATTCCTGAAGGAATTCGTTCAGAAATTTCTGGAAATTTCTGGAGGAATTCCTTCCGAAATTCCTAGGGGAGTTCCCTCGAAAAATTTTGGATGAATACCTCCGGAAATTTCTGGAGGAATTCTTTCAGAAATCTATAGAGAAATTCCTGAGAAAATCCTTGGATGAATTCCTTAGGACATTCCTGGAAATAAATCATTCTAAACTTCTTAGAGGAATGCTTTTCATGACTCCTGGAGGAATTCCTTCGGAAATTGCTGGAGGATTTTTTTCGGAAATTCCTGCAATAATTTCTTCGGAAATTACTGGAAGAATTCCTTCGGAAATTCCTAGAGGTATTCTTTCGGAAATTCCTGGAGGAATTCCTTCAGAAATTCCTGGAGGTATTCCTTCGGAAATTCCTGGAGAAAATTTTTGGGAAAGTCTTTTTGGATTTTATTTTTGCAAATTCCAAGAGGAATTCCCTCGAAAATTCATAGAGGAATTCCTTCACAAATTTCGTTAGGAATTCCTTCAAAAATTCCTGGAGGAATTCTTTCGGAAATTCCGGGAGGAACTTCTTCGGAAATTGCTGGACGAATTCGTTTGATGATTCATGGAGGAAATCTTTTGGAAATTCCTGCAGGAATTCTTTCGGAAATCCTTAGGGGAATTTCTTCGGAAATTCCTGGAGAAATCCTTCCGGAATATCTTGGATGCATTCCTTCTGAAATTCGTGCAAAAAATTCGGAGCAATTATTTCGGAAATTCCTGGAGGAATTCCTTCGGAAATTCTTGGAGGAATTTCTTTAAAAATTCCCGGAGGGATTCCATTGGAAATTCCTGGAGGAATTCCTTTGGAAATTCCTTCGGATATTCCTGGAAAACTCTTTTGGAAATTTCTGAAGGATTTTTTTTAATTCCAGGAAGAATTCCTTGAGCTTGAGCTTGATTGACCGCCCGTGGATGCTACTCCAGTATCGCCAGACCAGCTACACTCACACAAGGACCAATGAGATAACTGCCGGGGACTAGCAGGCATCTTCAGTGTGTGAGCGTTGGTGATCTTCTATTTTTAGGCGACAATGGCGCCTGCCACGTCAGGTTGCAGGTCAATGTGGGGAAGGGGTAAGGAAGTGATGATTGCAATCGTTTGTATCCACATCTGGCCGAATATACCTCTGCGCCAGCACAAATTCATGCGAATGTTGGAGTGTTGGTGGGAATTGGTTGGCAGAAGGTTCACACATTGGTTTGTGGATACCAGGGGAAGGGGATAGAATTGTGTGTTTATTTATTTATTTTTTTTTATTTTAAAGATGTGCGGCACAGTTCGCTTGATTGCATAACTTGTAGGCATTTTCTAATAGGACTGTGACACTGTGCTGTGAAAGTTTGGAAGGATAGGAAACGGCTTTTTCAACCCGTTTCTGTTCTAGCGACGGCTATGAACATGTTTATATACATGAGTTGTATATGTAGAGAGCAGAGAGAAAGTATATAGAAAGATACAAAGTAGGAGGAAAGGGACGGGCCAGGGATTGAACCCAGGACCTTCTGCATATAAATCAGAAGCGGTAGCCACAAGACCACCAAGCCCGTTTTTAATTCCAGGAAGAATTCCTTCAGAAAATCCAGGAGAAATTCTGTCGGAAATTCCTGGAGAAATTCCATTGGAAATTTCCAAAGTGTCGAGTTCACTCCAGATTACGTGCACTTTCGGATGCTGCAGAAATTCCGAATACCTCGCACTCAAGTAACGAACAGCGATTTTCATTCACTCCGCTCTCCGATGTGGTTACACTTCTACTGCCCAAGCTAGCGTTTGCTGCGGCTGCGGCACCTCGCTAGCTCTCTCGTTTTCTCATGTTTATTGTTCTACCTCTTCTAAAGGCATTTTTATCAAGGGGTACATCCATAGTGTTTATATACTCTACACAAAGGAATGAATTTCCGATGTAATTCCACCAGGAATTTTGCGAAGGAATTCCTTCAGGATTTTCCAAATAAATTCTTCCATTTATTTCCGAGAGAATTCCTCCAGGAATTTCCGTTGCAATTCCTCCAGGAATTTCCGAGGGAAATCCTCCAGGAAATTTCGGAAAAATCCCTCCACAAATTTCTGGAGGAATTACTCTAGGAATTTCCTCAAGGGAATTCCTCTTGGAATTTTCAAAGGATTTCCTCCTGGAATTTCCGAAGGAATTCCTTCATGAATGTCCGAAGAAATTCTTCCATGAATTTCCGAAGGAATTCCTCCAGAAATTTTCCGACGGAATTCCTCTTCGAATTTCCGAAGAAATTCCTCGAGAAATTTCCGGAGGAATTCATCCAAGAATTTCCGAAGAAATTCTTCTAGGAATTTTCAAAAGAATTCCTCTTGGAATTTTTAAAGGAAGTCCTCCTGAAATTTCCGAAGGAACTCCTCCATGAATTTCCGAAGGAATTCCTCCATGAATTTCCGAATGAATTCCTTCAGGAATTTTGCGAAGGAATTTCTAAAGAATTTTCCGAAGGAATTCCTACATGAATTTCCAAAGGAATTCCTCCAGAAATTTTCCGATGGAATCCCTTCACGAATTTTCGAAGAAATTCCTGAGAAATTTTTCCATGAATTTCCGGATGAATTTCTTCAGAAATTTCCGGAGGAAATCCTCCAGGAATTTCCAAAGGAGATCCTCCAGCAATTATCAAAGAAATTCCTTCTGCAATTTCCGAAGGAATTCCTCCTGGAATTTCCGAAGGAATTCCTTCATAAATTTCCGAAGGAATTCCTTCAGGAATTTCCGAAGGAAATCTTCCAGCAATTTCCGAAGGAATTCCTCCTGGAATATCCGAAGGAATTTCTGCAGTAATTTCCGGTGGAATTTCTCCAGGGATTTTTAAAGGAATTTCACCTGGAATTTTCAAAGGATTTCCTGCCGGAATTTCCGAAGGAATTCTTTCATGAATTTCCGAAAGAATTCCACCGGGAATTTTCGAAAGAATTTCTCCAGGAATTCCTTCACGAATTTCGGAAGGAGTTTCTCCATAAATTTCAGAAGGAATTCCTCCAGGACTTTTGCGAAGGAATCGCTCAAGGATTTTCTGAAGGAATTCCTCCATGAATTTCCGAAGGAGTTCCTCCATAAATTTCAGGAAGGAATTTCTCCAAGTATTTCCGAAGGAATTCCTCCAGGAATTCCCGAAGGAAATCCTCTACGAATTCAAGAAGGAATTCCTCCAAGAATTTCCGAGGGAATTCCTCCAGGATTTTCCCGAAGAATTCCTCCATGAGTTTCCCGAGGAGTTTGTCCAGGAATTTCCGTAGGAATTCCTCCAGGAATTTTCAAAGAAATTTCTCCTGGAATTTTCAAAGGATTTTCTCCTGATTTTCCGAAGGAATTCCTCTACGAATTTCCAAAGAAATCCCTCCCGGAATTTCCAAAGATATTTCTTATGGATTCGCCTTGAAATACCTCCAAAAATTTCCGAATGAATTCCTCCAAAAATTTTTGACGGTTGTCCTCAAAAAATTTCCTTAGGATTTTCTCACATAATCCCCAAACGTGTTTCTGAAGAAATGTTTGAAGAAGTTTCTCAATTTTTCGTAGGAGTTCCGCAATACATTTTTGAAGGAATTTCTTGAGGAATTTCCGAAGAAACTTCTCAAGGATCTTTCGCTGGAATTCCTTGAGGAATTTCAAAAAGATTTATAAAAAAACCGAAAAAAATCCTCAACGAACTTATCAAACAATTTCTCACGAAATTTCCGAAGGTATTCCATAAGACATTTCAGACATATGTCAAAAAAATCCAAACGGACTCCTTTAACAATTTCCGAATTTTCCTTATCAAGGCTTTTTTAAAGGAATTCTTCAAAGAATTTCCGAATGAGTTCCTCTAGGAAATAAAAAATCACAAAAAGCATTTCTTCAGGAATTTCCGAAATATTTTTTCAAGGAAGTTTTGAAAGATTTTTAAAGAAATTTCTTATGGAATTTCAGAAGGGATATCTCATGAGACTTTTAGTGGAATTTTTTCAATATTTTCGAAAGAATTGCTTCAGGAATTTGGGAAGGAATTCTCACAGAAATTTCCGGATGAATTCCTCCAAGAATTTTTGAAGGTTTTCTTCAAGGAATTTTCGGAAGAATTCCTCACGAAAACTCCGAAGGAGTTCCTCAAGGAATATTCTAAATCTATTTCAAAGAAATTCCTCAAGGAATTCCCGAAGAATCTTCTAAAGGAAATCGTAGAAGAACTCTCGACGTCCTATGGAATTTCTCAAGGAGCTTTAGAAATGAAGGAATTCCTCAAGAAATTTCTGAAGAATTTGTCAAGGAATTTCCGGTGGAATACCTCAAGGATTTTCGAAATAAATTCCTGAAATTATTTTTAATTGATTCCTTTAAAAATTTCTGAATGCATTCCTCTAGCAACTTCCAAAGATATTCCTCCAGGAATTCCCGAAGGAATTCCTTTAGAAATTTTCAATTTTTTTTTCCGGTAATTCCGAAGGAATTCATTAAAGGATTTCTCGAAGAAATTTCTCCAAAAATTTCTTAGGGTATTCCTCTATTCTTAGTTTGATTGGAATTTTTGAAAGAATTCCCAGATAAATTCTTAAAGTATTTTCTGGAGCTTCTCAAACGGATTTCTGGTGGAATTAGGAATGATATTTGTAAAGAATTACTGGGGAAATTCTCAAAAGTATGCATGGTAAAATTCGTAATAAAACTTCTGGAGGAATTTTTGAAGAAATTTCTGAAGGTATTCTCAACGGAATTACTGCAAGTTTTCCGAAGGTAATTTCTGCTGGAATATCTACATTAAAATAACCTGGAAAAATATTAAAGAAATTTCTGGAGAAACTGCTGGATAAATTCAAATTCATGATGGCATTTGTTAAGAAATTCCTGAAGCAATATCTTGAGGAATTCCTCAGGATTATAATCATATATGATTCTTCCATTGAACCATTCCTGTTAATCACCCATTTTTCATACTTCACTTTTATTTTTTTAATGATGAAGTATTTGAACTCCTTGTTACTGCAAAGTGGTTTTCAGTGTAAGGATGCTTGCCCCCCCCTGGCCGAAAAGCTGGCTACGCCCTTGATCCTTGGAGAAATTCTTGAAGGAACTCTAGAGAAATTCCTGAAGACATTCCTGGAGGAACCCTGGAGGTATTCCTGGTGGAATCGCTGGTGGAGTTCCTTGAGGAATCCTTGGAGGAATTACTGGGACAATTCCTTGAGAAATTCCTGAAACCCTGGAAGAATTCCTGGGGGAATGCCAGGAGGAATGCCTGGAGGAATCCCTAGAGAAATTCCTGGAGGAATCCCTTGAGGAATTTCTGGATGATTCCCTGGAGGAATCCCTGGAGGTAGCCCTGGAGGAATTTTAATTCCTTAAAGAATCCCTGGAAAAATTCCTGGAGAAGTTTCTTGAGGAATCCCTGCGGAAATTCCTGGAGGAATCCCTGGACGAATTCCTAAAGGTATCTCTGGAGGAATACTTGGAAGTATTTTTGGAGGAATTCCTGTAGAAATTTCTGGAGGAATCGCCGGAGAAATTCCTGGAGGAATCTCTTGAGGAATCGCTGGAGGAATGCTTGGACGATTTTCTGGCAGTTTCCCAGGAGGAATCCTTGGGGGTATTCTTGGAGGAATCTGTGGAAAAATTCCTGGAGGAATCCCTGGAGAAATTCCTAGAGGAATCTCTGGAGAAATTTTTGGAGGGATCTTCGGAGGAAATCCTGGAGGAATCCCTCGAGGAATCGCTGGAGGAATTCCTGGAGGAATGCTTGGATGATTTCTTGGAAGAATCCCTGAAGTTTTTTATTGAGGAATTCCTGGAGGAATCTCTGGAGGAATTCCTGGAGGAATCCTTGCAGAAAAGAATGCGAATCTTCACAAGAATCAACGATTTTTTTCTCATAAATTCCGAATTTTTTCTCATTAGTTGCCGAAGAAACGTTCAAAATAATATACGAATATTTTCCCGAATTATGCCGAAAGAATCCCACAACATAATGTGAGATGAATTTGCAAAGTAATTGCTGGAGAAATCCCTCAAAAAAATTATGAAGGAATTTCTAAAAATTGCCTAAAATAAATTTCAAATTATTTTTCGGAAGTTTTTAAAGAAATTCTCAAAAGTAGGTACTTCTGAAAGGATTTTATAATTATTGCTGAAAACGTTGTCGCAGGAAAGTTGAAAATAATGTCTGGAAAATTTTGAAAATATTGAATAAATTGCTTAATGAATTCCCAAATAAATTGCCAAAAGAATTATTGATGAATTTGGCAAAATAACTTTAAAACGATTTACGACAATATTTGTTAAATATTGCCGCAGGAATTTCAGAAATTGCTGTTGAAATAATTACATTATTTCCCGAAGAAACTTATAAAGGAACTACGAATAATTCCTCCAAATACTACCGCTGGAATTTCTATAAAAATTGCCAAATAAATTTCCCAAAAAAATATTTAAGCGTAGAATTAGCTTTAAGTTGAAATAACATAAAATAAAAACCAAAAATGATTTCGAGAATTTTGAATAAACTTCTAAAAGAATTCACAAATAAGTTTTCCGATCAAATTTAAATAAAATAATGTCGAAGAGAAAATAATTGTTCTTGGACTTTTTATGGGAATTTCCGAATTCCATACCATATTCATATTTATTATGGTTATAATAAGTGATTGCAGGCGACGAAAGGTACAAAACCCCTGGAATTCCGGCAGCTGTCTCCGATTGACCATCGCGGAAACCCTCCATACCGAGCTTGACGGTGTTCCCTCTGATGGTCACATTGTCCAAAAACCTCCGAATTCACCTCCAACACTCTTGATTTGCAAAATCATGATGTTGGATGTGTCGCAAGCCAGGTTTCGTAATTGTTCGGGAAAAGGCCACTATTTCCAGGTAGCCCCAGGTTCCCGAAACATCCAGGATGGTGGTCAATATGTCCAAAAATTTCAGAATATTCCTCCCAAATACTTGATTTGCGACACTATGTAGAATGGGACATGACAAATGTGTTTTTTAGAATTATGCTATGCAAAATGTCAGGTGTCAGGAACTTGCGAAATGTGTCTCCTGAAGGCACCCCAAACGTGACCCAGAACATCCGAAACCAGAACCAGGTAATCCCAATTTACTCAAACAATGCATTTGCAATAATAAAACGATAATTGAACACATTTGCAATCTTTTTCCATGTGTTTCTCACAAATAATCAGTGATTAAAAGGAAGTTGGTCCATTTTTGACCCTATTTGACCCCCCTTCAATAACTCAAACCCCAAGAACCAAAAAACCATTTTGATATTTTTCCATGCAACTAGGGATGTAGCGCGGTCTTCATTCCAAATTTTGCAAATATCGGTTGAAAAATGAAGTCACGGCGATTTTCTGAAATTAAATTTCTAACTATGACCAAAACGGGTTAATCAAAGGTTTATCTTTCGAGTGGCATTGTTGTGTAGCTTATGGCAGTTGAACTGTTAACTCTATGGTAGATTTTTTCCGTAATTACACTGATAAAGGTTTTACTAGCAACCAAACTGCATAGTTCATATGAGATTTTTCCTTCTTTTAAAAATAGGCTGTGCATTCGAATTACACTGTTACGAAATAGTGGACCTTCCTTTCTTAGTCAAGCATATGGAATCATGAAACACATGGGAACAAATGCCCCAAATGGAAGATAACGTGCCTCTTTAGCCGGCCTTCCAATGTATATGAGTAGACATATAACTAATAAACGAAAGAAAAAAATATCAAAACTAATGATCAATTTGTTCGCAGGGTGACTGTGTTATGAAAATAAACAAAAAACATTAGAAAAACTGTGAAATTCTTATAAGCTTTATAAGAAGAGAGAAATTTAAAACCATCTCGATTAAACCAAGTGTCGTAGTGCAAGAGCCACAATTGAAATGGGCAATACAAGGTTTGCCGGGTCAGCTAGTGAATACATAAAAATAAAGAATCAGGGAACATAAACTGTGTGCTAAAGTTTCCAACTGGTTTTTTATTTGTCAAGGACATGTATAAGTTGGAACATTGCAAATGTACACACATTTTTCTGATTGGAAATTATTGCCAAGGAAAACAAATTTTAAACGCCCAAATGTATGCACAAGAAATCAACCGTATACAAGTTATAAGAAAAAGTTAAACATTTTCAATCCAACGACAGTATCGCAAACGTAACATGGACATGCATGAGGAGTACACAGGGTGTGAATTTACCATATATAATATACTAATGTTTCAGTTCAGTTCAGTGAAGTGAAGTGATCTGAAAATTTTTGAAGATGTGCACCAGCTGGTCAGGGCGTTAACAGTGTGCACCCAAAATAACCAAAATTGGCATTTTATAATATTTCGCTTCCTGAGGGGGCGGTCCAGAATGTCGAATTGTTTAAAAATCCATATTCACTAAAACTGATGTGGCCAGGGCGTTAACAGTGTGCACCCAAAATAACCAAAATTGGTATTTTATTATATTTTGCATCCTGAAAAAAACAATTTTTTTTTGAACTGAAGAGCTGGTTACTCAGTGAGTAACTTGGAGTAACCACGATGACACCACTGCTCCTCCATTAGCTTCAGTTAGAATTTGCTCAAATTCTTTCAGGAATTCTTCCAATAATTGATCCGGAATTATCTCCAAGAATAACCCCGATTTTTTTTTTCCAGGAATAACTTATCGGAAATAAAATCAAAGATTACTGCTTGGATTCCTGCAAGAATTACACCAGGATTTCTCCTGGAACTTCTCCATGGATTTCTCAACACATGCTTCCAGTTCCTTCCGGAGATTTTTCTAGGAATTCTCCCAATGATTTCTCCAGGAACTTCTCCAACAAAATCCAGATTGAAGAAATCCAGGATAAAAACTCGAAATACCTACAAACTTTTATTTCAGAATTTATCCAGGTATTCTTGAAGAGATTTCTCTTGGCACTTTAACAGTTTCCCAAAATAATCTTCCTAGAATTCGTGAATGATTTTGTCCAGAAGTTCCTCGATGGATGCCTCTTTGATATTTATCTTTGAAGGATCTGACGCCAGAAATCCCTCCAAGGAATCAACCAGGATTATCTTGTTCAGTAGTGTTGTTTAGTGCATGTTTCAAATAATCATAGAAACAAAGTGCAAGTGCATGTTTCAAATAATCATAGAAACAGTTACAAATTTAATATTTTTGAATAAATTTATGGCTTGTATGGGAGAGATTTCATGAATTATTTTCAGTACATGCTATCAGGCAGTGGAGAAAGCTTTTTCGAAAAATACACAAAACGAAGGTAAGCTTCAAAATTAACGAATACTTCATAAACGTTTCCATGAATTGCTGCACAAATTTTACCCTAAAGGAAATCCTACCATTCTTCCGGAAACAGACATTCTTTTTCTACAGGAATTTCTCCAATGAATGTTTTCCATTCCTCAAGGATACCTTCCAGATACTTCTTCAGGAATTTTGATAGTAGCTTTTCCCATGGTTTCTTATGGATTCCTTCAAAGATTTATTTAATAAAAACATAAAAAGTTCTCCAATAACTCGTCCATGATTATAGTATTCAAGGATGCCTCCATGAATTCATCCAAGGATTACTTCAGGAATTCGTCCAGAGATTTCTTTTGAAAATGTTATTTTCACAAGGATTCCTTCAAGAAATTTACTTCAGTTTTCAGTTTCAGTTTCAGTTTTCTTCCAAGGATTTTCATTGGAATGTGATCATAGGTTCCTCTAGAAATTCCTACAAAGGTTTTTTTTTCACTAATTCCTCAAATGATTTGTTAAGGATTATCTTCCAGAATTTCTTCAAGAATGTATTCAGGTGTATCTCCTGGCAGTACTGCAGGAACTTTTCCATATGTTTCTCTATGAATTCTTCTACGAGTTCCCTCGTGAATTCCTACCAGGACTTCTTTCAGCACTCCTCCATGCATTTATTGACAGATTCTTCTCAAATTTACTTTAAGAATGCCATCGAAAATTTCTGCAAAAAATCTTTAAAGATTCCTCCACGAATTTCCTTAAAGATAATTCCTTGCTTTTCCATGATTCACAAATGCCTAAATCAGTTTTTTTTTCGAAAATTCCCTCAAATTTCTTCCTGGATTATCTTCTAAAAGTCTTCCAAAATTTCTCCAGGAATATCTGCATGTATTTTTTGTGAAGTACTTTCTAGGCATTCTAAGTAAGATTCACCCTAAGAGAGACTCCGCCTTAAGGTGGCCCACACTTATATGAAAAACAAAAATTTCGAAAAATGCCAAGTCTTACCAGCGCCACCTAGCGGCAAAATTCGAAAACTTAAAATTTCTGCATACATTTGGCCAAGTTTTCCCATATAAACTGCGCGCGTTTTGAGCGCCCCCTTAGGCTCAACCGATATTGCTCAAATTTTAAACGTAGCTTCTGGGAGTCCCAAATAACTGATTTAGGAGGTAAGACTTGGCATTTTTCGATTTTTTTGTTTTTCATATAACTGTGGGCCGCCCTACTCCGCCTATATTTTTTTACAATTTCTTCCAGGAATTCTTTCAATAACTCCGCCAGATTTCTTTTAGGAATATTTCCGCATTTCTGCCAAACAAAAAATTAAAAAAAAAAAATCAGAAATTTATCCAAAGGTTCTTTCTAGGATTCATCCAATAATTCCGCCAAGAATACATATAGATATTTCCTCTGAACATCTGATAAGGATTCCTCCAGAATATCTTCCGAAGATTACTTCAGGAATTCCTCCCGAAAATTACAACCCTCCTTGGGACCAAGGATTACTCCAGGAAATTCTTAAAAAATTTAACCATCAATCTTAAAATATTTCTCCAATTTATGAGCAGGATTTTCTCCAAGCAAAGCTTTCTAGGATTTCTTTGGTTCTTGAATTAATACTTCTTAAAATCGTTCATGGAATTCGGCCTTTAAATTCTTTCATGAATCCATCCAAGAATGCTTCCGAAGATACCCCCAGGACTTTCAAAAATATTTCTTTACGATTTTTCACAGATTCCTTCAAGAATTACTGCAAGGATTTTTTTTTTCATAAGTTTCTTCAAAGATTTGTAGAAGAATTTCTTCAAGAACTTCTTCAAGTACAAATTTCTTCATGATTTCTTACAAGAATTCCTCCAGAATGTCTTCCAAACATAATTTCAGGAATTCATCAAAAGCTTCCCTAAAGATTGTTTAGGCACTCTGATAGGAACTCCTGCATGATATCTTCCAAAGATCCCGAAATAGAAAAAATATATATTTTTCAAAAGATTCACTAGAAAATGCGTTCCAGCAGAATATCTTCCGAGAAATCTCTATAAATTCCTTCTTGAAATCATTCAAGAACTACTCCAGGAATTCCTCCATGTCGTCAACCTGCAATGATTCCGCAAAGAACTGCTTCGGAATTTTCTCCCAGGATTATTCTGGAAATGTATTCAAACACTCCTTCAAGAATTTCAACAGAAAACTCAGTATTCCTGTTGAAAATCTTCCAAACATTTTTCCTAGAATTATTTCAGAGATCATCCAGAAATTATTCATGAAATAGCTTGAAGGGTTCATTTCATGCATTACTCAGGATGTTTTGAAGGTATTTCTGGAGAATTTCGTGAAAAAAAATCCGAAACAACCTTTGATATAATCACTAAAAAATTCGAATCCCTGGAGGGAGGAATCCTTGAATAAATTTTCAAAGTAGATTTTTTTTAAGAATCCCTGGCGAAATTTCTTAAAAAATCTCTAGAAGAACTACAGAAGGAACTGCTGAAGTAATTTCTGAATTTTGGAAGATTTTATAAAAGGAAATTCTCCTATAATTTCTGAAGAATTTGATGGAAGATTATTTGAAAGAATCCCCGGAAAACTTTTTTAATAAATCCATCAATTTATTTTGGAAGACATTCGTGTGAAACGTTTCCTATGGAAACCCTTGGAGAAGTTTCTGCAAGAATTGATTTTTTGAAGTGATCCTCGAAAAAGTCTTTGGGAATCCCTTAAAAATTTCTGAAGGTTGATAATTGGTTGATCTTTATTATTTCTGAAGGGAATTTTCCAGAAATTTTGAGATTTTCCGAAGGGTTCCGTGGAAGATTTTGTAGAAATAATACCAAATGTATTTCCAAAATAAAGTCCATGGAGTTATTTTGAGAATGTTTATACAAAGGTTTCTAAAAGAATCATAGCAAAAATCCTCAGGAAGAATCTCTGGAGGAATTTCTGGAGCAATTTATGTAAGTTTAACATAAAGTATCCGTGAAGAATTTCTAAAGATTTTTTTACAATAATCTATGCAACAATTTAAGAAGCAATCCTTGAAAAACTATCTGAAGGAATTCTGGAAGAAATTTCTAAATCAAATTCCAGAATCGGAAGGACTTCCTTGAGGGATTTCTTAATCTAAAAAATCCCAAGAAGATTTAGTGAAAGGTTCTCTGGAAGAATTTCTTTAAAAATCCCTGTAGTGCTTTTTTTAGGTATTCCTCGAAACATTTCTGAAGGAACTGCTGCAGGAGTTCTGAAAGAAATCCTGAAAAAAATGAGACAATATGAAGACAAATTTTCGTATGATTCGTGGAAAGATATAAAGAAACAATGTCTGGAAGAATTTCTGTAGAATCCCAGAATATATTTTAATGAAACCCATCGTGAAATTTCTGGAGAAGTTTCTAGAATAATTTCTGGAGAACTTGCAGGAAGAGTTTTGAAATTTGAGGAATTGAATCACTAAAGCAATAAGGGAGAGGTCCATTCAAATTTTGAAATAGAATTCTTGGAAAATTAGTGAAGGAATTTCTTTAGAAAATACTTAGAATTACATAAAAAACAAGAAGGAGAATTTCTGATGCAAACTCTGAAGGATGTCGACTTGGAATCCATTGAGATTTTCCTGAATAAATATCTTGATGAATTTTTATAGCGATCCCTGCATGAATTTCCCAAAAAATCTATGAAAGAATTTATGAGGGAATTCTTGGAAAAATCGTTGATTTTTTGTAGGATTTCGTTCAGAACTCATTGCGATTTTTTTTAGAGAGATCCTTATCACTCGATGAAGCAGTCCACTGAAGTATTTTCAAAAGCATTCATCGAAAAATTTTCGAATGAATCTCAGAAAGATTTTTCGAAAGATTCTCTGGAGGAATTTCTATAAGATTTTGTAATACCATCTTTCAAAAATTTCCCGGAGAATATTTTTTTGAAAAAAAAATCTTGGGGGAACTCCACAAGAAATTCATAGAGGATTTTTTGAAACAGGAATACTTTAAAGAATTTCTGAATGATGAGGAGATGAACCAGCCATAGGCTGAAAATTTCAATAATAAAGATAAAAAAAATTCTGAATGAATTTTCGGTGAATTTCTGAAAAGCTCTTGGACGAATATCTGAACACAATCTAAACGAAACCCTGAAGAAAATTCTGAGTAAATATATTGAGTATGTCCTTAGCAATAAATGCAAGTTTTACTAACAAAAAATTTTGACATTTCTGGAGGAATCCGTAGTGGAATTTTTGAATGAATTCCTGAAGAATGTTTTCTAGTGAAATATTAAAAGTGTTTTTGAAATAATATGTTAAGGAATTTCAGGTGGAATTGAATTGAGAATAAACACTTCTCAGAAAAGACGGCAGATGAAGCTCCTAGTTGATAACTGTGAAAGTGCTTATTGAACACTAAGCTGAGAAGCACGCCAAGAAGAAGAATAAAAAAACATACATTTTAAAGTTACAAAAGTGATTTTAAATATATTGAGGGAAAAATGTCTAATTTCTTAGAAGAGGTTTTCCTACATTTTCGATTCGTAGCACTTGCCATACGTAGCAATCCAAGTAGCAATGAATACCAGTCTGATGTCATGGCTAACTTAGTTGCGAAGAAAGTTCCCCAGCATCATAATTCTACGTAAAAGAAGTTCATTTCGCTGTCAGAGCACGGCCCAGTTGGAATCAAGCTCAATGCTTCATTTTCCCTCCATTTCACGCTCCATTAGGAAAACGAGGCCGAACATCCATAGGACTGTCCACACAAATAGAACTTTAATCAATTCTCTAACTTTCACTCCAACCGCACAAAAACACGGACGATGGCCGTCGACACGAGGCAAAAAGCACATTCAAAGGTATGAAACAAATATTATTCCTCGCAATTCATCCTTTTCAGAGGAAAACGGCAAAAGTGGGAAAACTAGTTTTCGAGCCCTGGTCCGTACGCTGGACCATGAGGATCGTCGGCTGAGAGAACACAGGATATTGGCCTGCTCACTACTGGCATATTCCAACCGACCCATCCGCAAGAACGAAGGAACGTACCTACCCTACAAACAAAATCCATTACGCAGTGTAAATGGAGTTCAGTTCCCGGGAGAAATAAGAATGAAAACCTTCGTCTAATGAGCTTTTCATCTTTTTGCTCAACCCCTTCAGGATTCAGCTCACACCTACTCTCCGGATCCCAGATCCCAGTACCTAGTAGTGGAACGGAGAGTGTGAACGAGGCTTTTGGCCCCAGTTGACTTCGAGCAGTACCCAGTAGTGTGCACCATCATCATCTTCGTTGGTCGGTCGTCGCAGCAGGCTGCGATGACTATGGTACCTACTAGTGGTACTAGATAGATAGGTCAACCGCACTGATCCAAGCTGTCGCCACTTGGGACGTGACGACGACGTTATGCAACAATTGGCGGCGGTGGTTGCTATGATGGAGCGCGAAATCGAAGAGCACTAGTCGTAATTCGATTTCAGGTTAGGACACATTCGAGTATGTGGTTGACCTTTTTCTGTCGTTCAAGAGCGAAGCGAAATGCTAATTGAAATAACCTTTATCGGACCATCTTTCAATCGAATTCCATCAAGATCCATATTTCATGTTGCCTGTCGTCTCGGTGGCGGCGATAAGATCATTTCCCAGATTGAAGCTGAAAATGGAACTCGCTCGCCCGCTTCCCAGGCCCACTGCAGCACCGCTGGCGGCGATGGCCCTGGCGGGTGGCGTACTTGTCCTTCGTCATTCTTCCAGGAACAATAGCGCGATTCCCACCACCGACCGCCACCGACGACGCCGCCTACTTCTCCCTTCGACGACGAATCGAAACCCCAAGAGCTGTTTAGTTTGACAGGAGGAAAAAACTCGCTCCGTGAAATGCCAACGTGACGACGACGACGACGAGTGCAAATATTGAATCTAGTTCGCCTTTTTCCATCCACCCACAGCTACCGCCATCATCATCGTCATCATAGGTTTTCCACTGACTGGAGTGTAGGGAAATATGTACATCGCATCAGTACGTATCTACCGACCGACAGACATCATCCTCAGCCAACACAGCCAGCGCGACGGTGTTGAAGCGACGTTGTTGGTCTTCCCTGCTTGACGTTATCTCGTATTCGAGCGTCATTCGATTGTCATGGTGTCACACGGTGTGTGCGATGTGCGCGACAGCTCTTCTTCTTGATGATTGTTTGTTTGAATTGTGATGTTCAATACTTGTTGAAACACGTGTTGAAACGATTATGGAAGAGCTGGATTTGTAATATTTTGGAATAGTTCTTGTGACCAGAGTATGTTATTCGATATTTGAATCATCTCTCGATCAAGGCCATTACAACAGACAGCTTTTCTCACAGTGTTTCTACAAAATAGGAAAAATTCATTGCCAAAATCATAAAGAAAAAGTCATGAAAACATAAAAAAGTCCTTCTATGGTATCATGATTACGAGTCATGAAATCATGACGATAATGACGACTACTTGTTTCAAAAGCATTGAAATATCCCTTTCGGGACGTAGCGCAAAAAGGTGAAATCTCCATGCAAATAGCTAAACTTTAACTCTCTAGAAATCTTAGATTTCCCAACAAAACAACTACTTTTTTTTTCCTCATTTGAAAAAAACTACTCTTTATCTTTCGATTTCTTACTTTGACTACTTTTACGGACATGCGACAGATAAAACATTTTCCACTTTTTGTTTTACTTGTTGTGATAAATCTCGTAGGCAACGTAGATAAAAGTTTGTTTGCACATATACAAGTATAAGTAATGGCTGAAATATTGAAAGAGTTTACATCACATAAAACAAATACTAAACAGATAAAAAAATCAAAACTGGTATCGCTCAACAGCACAATTGTGGCGTCGGTTTAAAGTGGCCACATCCAGCAGAATTTTAGTTTTTGCCGAATCCAGAGCATTAAAAAACACTGCGCAATCGTTGTGTCAAATCCAGGTCAACACTAAAATCGTAACTTTTTATATTTATTTTTTTAATTTTTTTTATCTGTATTAACGAGATTTTTAGCCCTGTGCTAGTTTATCTCGATGCCCACGCTTTACTTCCCTTCCGAAGGAAGAACTCACATTTTGTGAGTTTATCGGGAGTGGGATCCCGAGCAGAAGAAAATAACAAGTGAATAACATATCAAGGTATTTGTTTAAAATACTACCATACCTTGATATGCCCTTTATTAGGTGGTAATAAGAGGCAAAATAACAAAAACGAATACCAAAATTTTGTATAAATAACACCTAGGAAATAACAAGTCTTGTTATTTCAATAATGAATGCATACCTTAAATTTCAAGTGCTGTATTTGTTATCTCAAAGTTATTGAATAACAAACTAATAACATTTCTTGTTATTAAATGTTTCATTTGTTCGATGACTTCATGATGTAGTAGCAAATCTTGTTCTTCGGTCATTTCACTGCTAAACCAACAAATACTACATCAATACCAAACTCTGATCAAATAACTCCAGCTGTTATTGTGATGTTCTCATAACATTTTGTAGAATACCGCAGCAATAACAATTTTAGGTATTAGAGCACATGTTGCTCTTCGCATGGTATTTGTAAGGTATGCCCTTCTGCTCAGGATTCGATCCCAGGTAACTTTTTTATTTTTTTTTAACTGCCTTAGGAAGGTTAAAAAAATAAAAATAAAAAATCGTGCATTTTTCCAGAAATTCTTCCAGGAATACTGGTAATTCTTCCAAAAATCCTTTTTAAAATATGTCCAAGGATTCATTAAATAAATCTTCCAAATATTCTTCTGGAAGTTTCTTGTGAAACTTCCCAAGATGGTATTCATTAAATTTTTTTAAGAATTTTCCAAGTTTTTTTTAGAAAACTGTCAGAATGTTTTTAACATTTCTCTGTATATTTATCCAGGATTTTGTCACAGTTAGCTGACTGCGACTATAATTTGAGGCTCGTATTTAAGAACTTCGAGTAAATAATCGACGAGCAATCGGTAAGAGTGGTGAATGCATGCGAAATGGCGTGATTGGACTCGAAAACGAGTCATGGTGTTCCTGTTGGAGATCATCTAGTCCGGATGTTCCTCCGAGTATTCGTCCTCTCTAAGAATCCTGTATTTTTCTTCAAAATGCTTGTATGAAGATTATCCATAAACTCTTCAAAAACCCTTGAGAAATTTCTTTAGGAATTTTCCCTCTAATTTATTCGGAAATTTCTAGTTCAAGTTCTTTCTATATTTTTCCGGGAATCTTTTGGGATATTGTTTCGTTAGCTTTTCCAGGCTTTGTTTGGAAACTTCTTACAGAAGATTCCCCAGGATTTTTTTTCCATGTGATCCTTCATTGATTCATACAAATGTTCCCCAAGTATGATTTCAGATTTGGTTTCCAAGATTTCAAGAAATTATTCGGAAATTTCTTTTGGATGTTTACTCGAGTCATTTTTTTTCACACGCTGCTACGAGAATTCTCCAAGACGTAATTCCACGTCGAAGTCTTCTTTCAGCAATTCCTATGGTGATTGTGCAAGGCGTTGCCTTTTAAAGTTCTTCCAAGAGAAGCATTGGAATAATTTCCAGAAGTTGTTGCAGGCATAATTTTTATCTATTTCTACTTTTTCCAGAAGTTCACCCGGGAATACTTCCAGAAATCCTTCGGAGAATGGCGTTTGTCACTCGATTGTTGTTCTAGGATTGCTTCCGGAAGATTTTCCCAGATTTTTTCCATTTTTTCCCAAGGACTACTCCAGCTTTTTTATCAAAAATTTTAAGAATTCTTCCGAAAATTCGCCATTAAGAATTCTTCAAGATATAGTTCAACGTCACAGTATTCTTTCAGCATATCCTATGGTAAGGGTACATGGCGTTGCCCCCGAAGTTTCTACGCACGGGCTAATAGTTTTTTTTTTTCACTTTTTATATCCGGAAATTCGTCTTGAAGCCCCACCGAGAATTCTTCCTGAAATTCCTCCAGGGTTTTTTCAGGAGTTCTTCAATTCACTCTTCGAGAAGTTTGCCAAAAATTCTGCCAACAATGTCACCTGAAATTTTAGCTGGAGTTTCTGGAGGTAATCCAGTAGGAGATCTTACAGAAAATTTTCCTCCAGGATGTTCTTCAAATTCAAATCCAAATTCAAATATATAACTCAAAAATTTTCACCGTTGAATTTTCTATGAAATCCTTGAAGGATTTTTTAAGGATTTTTTTAAGAATTCCTTTAGAAATTCTACGAAGGTTTTTCAGTAACGTTATAATGGATTCCTTCAGGAATTCCTCCAAGGATTCTTGCAGAAATTTCTCATAGGAATTTCTTAAAACAGTTTTAAGGCATTCTTCTACGGATTTCACCAGTAACTATTACAAGAACTCATCCAATGATATCTGTAGGAAATACCTCAAAAAGTTTTTTCGAAAAAAAAATCTAGGAATTCCTTAAAAAATCACCTAGGAGTATTCTCCAAGGATTTTTCCAGGAAATCCTCTAAGTAATCGTCTAGGTCCTCCGATTATTCCTCCAAAATAATCGTTCAAGAATTCTCCTAAATTACGTCCAGAAATTCTCGAAGAGATTTTTACAAGAACTCCTCCATGAGTTCCTCCAATGATTTCAATCAATGTTTATTTTAAAAAAATTGGCTGGGAGTGCCTCCAAAAATTGGTTGCGGATTTTCTTCAAAGACTTCTCTAGGAATTCCTCTAAGTAATCTTCAAGAATTTCCTCTTAGTTTTTCTTAAGGATATTCTTCCAGGATTTGCATCGAGAACTATTAAAAAAAATCACAGGAGCTCTACAGAAACCTCGCAGGATTCTCTACAGTATCCTCGCAGGATTCTCTACAGTATCCTCGCAGGATTCTCTACAGAATTCTCGCAGGATTCTCTACAGAATCCACTCAGGATTATCTACAGAATCCTCGCAGGATTCTCTACAGTATCCTCGCAGGATTCTCTACAGAATCCTCGCAGGATTCTCTACAGTATCCTCTCAGGATTCTCTACAGAATCCTCGCAGGATTCTCTACAGAATCCTCGCAGGATTCTCTACAGAATCCTCGCAGGATTCTCTACAGAATCCTCGCAGGATTCTCTACAGAATCCTCGCAGGATTCTCTACAGAATCCTCGCAGGATTCTCTACAGAATCCTCGCAGGATTCTCTACAGAATCTTCGCAGGATTCTCCACAGAATCCTCTCAGGATTCTCCACAGAATCCTCTCAGGATTCTCCACAGAATCCTCTCAGGATTCTCCACAGAATCCTCTCAGGATTCTCCACAGAATCCTCTCAGGATTCTCCACAGAATCCTCTCAGGATTCTCCACAGAATCCTCTCAGGATTCTCCACAGAATCCTCTCAGGATTCTCCACAGAATCCTCTCAGGATTCTCCACAGAATCCTCTCAGGATTCTCCACAGAATCCTCTCAGGATTCTCCACAGAATCCTCTCAGGATTCTCCACAGAATCCTCTCAGGATTCTCCACAGAATCCTCTCAGGATTCTCCACAGAATCCTCTCAGGATTCTCCACAGAATCCTCTCAGGATTCTCCACAGAATCCTCTCAGGATTCTCCACAGAATCCTCTCAGGATTCTCCACAGAATCCTCTCAGGATTCTCCACAGAATCCTCTCAGGATTCTCCACAGAATCCTCTCAGGATTCTCCACAGAATCCTCTCAGGATTCCCCACAGAATCCTCTCAGGATTCCCCACAGAATCCTCTCAGGATTCTCCACAGAATCCTCTCAGGATTCTCCACAGAATCCTCTCAGGATTCTCCACAGAATCCTCTCAGGATTCTCCACAGAATCCTCTCAGGATTCCCCACAGAATCCTCTCAGGATTCTCCACAGAATCCTCTCAGGATTCCCCACAGAATCCTCTCAGGATTCTCCACAGAATCCTCTCAGGATTCTCCACAGAATCCTCTCAGGATTCTCCACAGAATCCTCTCAGGATTCTCCACAGAATCCTCTCAGGATTCTCCACAGAATCCTCTCAGGATTCTCCACAGAATCCTCTCAGGATTCTCCACAGAATCCTCTCAGGAGGTTGTATACCATTTCACCGAAAACCATTTCGCGGATTTTTTTTTCGCGGTGTAACATTTCGCGGAATGCACCATTTTGCCGAATACCATTTCGCGGAACGACTTTTCGCGGAATGTACTGTTTCGCGGAATACCATTTCGCGGAATGTAATACTTTGCAAATAATAATGGAATAACACATTATTTTCTCTGCTAAACTTTACTACCTCCATCACCGATTCATGCGCAATCATAATCACCTCAGCACTACGATTGTACTAATTGATGTTAAATCTGTTACTTTTCTGGACAAAAAATTACCTTCTTTGATTCGTAGGCTGTTCTTGAGAGTTCTGAACGTCAGGCCAAAAGCCATTCGGCCGAATGTCTTTAGGTCGAAGCCATCGTTGTCACATAAGTTGTACTTTTAAGCGCTTCTATTGCTAACTCTTTCAGGATTTTTGATTTCCTTAAAACAAGTCTGTTCTTTCCAGTAACGTTGTTGTTTGGCGACTGAATTGTTAAATTTTTCATCATTTACCTTCTTCTCTTCAAAGGCTGTGTGTAGTTTTTAATGATCAAATTGATATCTCTATAGGAGATTTGACCTTCTTTTAATAATAGGCTGTTCTTTCAAGTTTACTGTTAAAAATGTTGGCTAGTGACCGAACTTATAACTTATCTGAGATTTTTCATTCTGTCAAAAATGGGGTGATCTTTAGAGTAACACTACAGGCAACAGACGTATCACTTGGAACAAAATGCGATAAAAATCATCGTCACGAAAACATAATCGCACAATGCTAATTGTGCTGTGGTTCGCAAACCCACTGAGTAGATGGCGGTAGTAAGTAAACGTCCAACAGGAGAAAAAACGATGAAAGCGCCACGAGCAAGCGATTTGCGAACTACAGAATATTTGAATAGTCCGTTAAAAAGAGAAACGATGAGAAGTGAGTAGAGTGAGACGTCTGTTTGTCTGTGGTAACACTGCTGAGATTTATCCTTCTTTAAAACAAGGGCTGTTCATTCAAGTTGCTTTGGAGTTATCTATTGGCGGTCTTATTGCTAACTCTGTGGGAGATATGTTCTTTAGATCTTTCGAGGCCTATTATCTTATTGATCTAACATCTATTCAGCCCAATGATTGTTCGGCCCAACATCCATTCAGTGTAATCTCCTTCGGTCTAATGACCCAGAATCATAATTCAGGAACTGAATCTGCTTATCAGCTTCAACACTTTCACCTTTATCGATTGAAAGCATTGTAAATATGCCAAAATGATGCTATTTGTAAACAGTGTGACCGCGTAACCCTTAAGCCAAGTAACACTCCTTAGTGATAACTTTACCAGATTTCTCATTTATTTATTGTTTGTATGTTCTAACTAACTCAAACTGTTGTAATAGATATTAGAAAAAATCTTATTTTTGTATTATATATGGTTTTTTCATCTTTCAAACAAACGCTGTTTTAACAGATATGCTGTTATGTTCAATACGAAACTTTTCCTTGTTCTGGTCAAAACTGTTCTTTCATAAATTGTATGCATTATACTTGTTTTGGCATACCTGCTAAATTAATATTATCAGAGAATTTCCCTTCTTTCATATATAGGCTGTTCTTTCAAAGTATACTGCTACAAAAATGAATTTTTGATATAAAGTATTCCATTTTTCATGTGCTGATTTGAATTTTGAATCTCATCATGATGTTGTCTCTCGATAAATTAAATTGTTTGCTCTTATTAACGATTTTCCGCGAAACGGTACATTCCGCCAAATGGTTTTCGGCGAAACGGTGCATTCCGCGAAATGGTTCATTCCGCCAAATGTCATTCCGCGAAATGTTACACCGCGAAAAAGAATTCCGCGAAATGGTTTTCGGCGAAATGTTATACAATCCTCTCAGGATTCTCCACAGAATCCTCTCAGGATTCTCCACAGAATCCTCTCAGGATTCTCCACAGAATCCTCTCAGGATTCTCCACAGAATCCTCTCAGGATTCTCCACAGAATCCTCTCAGGATTCTCCACAGAACCCTCTCAGGATTCTCCACAGAATCCTCTCAGGGTTCTCCACAAAATCCTGTCAGGATTCTCCACAGAATCCTCTCGGGATTCTCCACATAATCCTCTCAGGATTCTCCACAGAATCCTCTCAGGATTCTCCACAGAATCCTCTCAGGATTCTCCACAGAATCCTCTCAAGATTTTCTACAGAATCCTCTCGGGATTCTCCACAGAATCCTCTCAGGATTCTCCACAGAATCCTCTCAGGACTCTCCACAGAATCCTCTCAGGATTCTCCAAATAATCCTCTCAGGATTCTCCACAGAATCCTCTCAGGATTCTCCACAGAATCCTCTCAGGATTCTCCACAGAATCCTCGCAGGATTCTCCACAGAATCCTCTCAGGATTCTCTACAGAATCCTCTCAGGATTCTCCACAGAATCCTCTCAGGATTCTCCACAGAATCCTCTCAGGATTCTCCACAGAATCCTCTCAGGATTCTCCACAGAATCCTCTCAGGATTCTCCACAGAATCCTCTCAGGATTCTCCACAGAATCCTCTCAGGATTCTCCACAGAATCCTCTCAGGATTCTCCACAGAATCCTCTCAGGATTCTCCACAGAATCCTCTCAGGATTCTCCACAGAATCCTCTCAGGATTCTCCACAGAATCCTCTCAGGATTCTCCACAGAATCCTCTCAGGATTCTCCACAGAATCCTCTCAGGATTCTCCACAGAATCCTCTCAGGATTCTCCACAGAATCCTCTCAGGATTCTCCACAGAATCCTCTCAGGATTCTCCACAGAATCCTCTCAGGATTCTCCACAGAATCCTCTCAGGATTCTCCACAGAATCCTCTCAGGATTCTCCACAGAATCCTCTCAGGATTCCCCACAGAATCCTCTCAGGATTCTCCACAGAATCCTCTCAGGATTCTCCACAGAATCCTCTCAGGATTCTCCACAGAATCCTCTCAGGATTCTCCACAGAATCCTCTCAGGATTCTCCACAGAATCCTCTCAGGATTCTCCACAGAATCCTCTCAGGATTCTCCACAGAATCCTCTCAGGATTCTCCACAGAATCCTCTCAGGATTCTCCACAGAATCCTCTCAGGATTCTCCACAGAACCCTCTCAGGATTCTCCACAGAATCCTCTCAGGGTTCCCCACAAAATCCTGTCAGGATTCTCCACAGAATCCTCTCGGGATTCTCCACATAATCCTCTCAGGATTCTCCACAGAATCCTCTCAGGATTCTCCACAGAATCCTCTCAGGATTCTCCACAGAATCCTCTCAGGATTCTCCACAGAATTCTCTCTGGATTCTCCACAGAATCCTCTCAGGATTCTCCACAGAATCCTCTCAAGATTCAAATTCAAATATATAATTCAAAAATTTTCACCGTTGAATTTCATATGAATTCCTTAAAGGATTGTTTCAGGATTTTTTTGAAGGATTCCTTTAGAAATTCCACGAAAGTTTCTCAGAAACTTTTCAATGGATTCCTCCAGGAATTCCCTGCAGAATTTCTCCAAGGATTCTTGCGAAAATTTCTCTAAGGAATTTCTTAAACAGTTTTAAGGCATTCTTCTACGGATTTCACCAGTAACTTTTTCAAGAACTCATCCACTGATATCTCTAGGAAATACCTCAAAAAGTTTTTTTTGAAAAAAAAATCTAGGAAATCCTTAAAAAATCATCTAAGAGTATTCTCCAAAGATTTTTCCAGTAGGATTCTCCAAAGAATCCTCTCAGGATTCTCCACAGAATCCTCTCAGGATTCTCCACAGAATCCTCTCAGGATTCTCCACAGAATCCTCTCAGGATTCTCCACAGAATCCTCTCAGGATTCTCCACAGAATCCTCTCAGGATTCTCCACAGAATCATCTTAGGATTCTCCACAGAATCCTCTCAGGATTCTCCACAGAATCCTCTCAGGATTCTCCACAGAATCCTCTCAGGATTATCCACAGAATCCTCTCAGGATTCTCCACAGAATCCTCTCAGGATTCTCCACAGAATCCTCTCAGGATTCTCCACAGAATCCTCTCAGGATTCTATACAAAATCCTCTCAGGATTCTTTACAGAATCCTCTCAGGATTCTCTACAGAATCCTCTCAGGATTCTCTACAGAATCCTCTCAGGACTCTCTATAGAATCATCTCAGGATTCTCAACAGAATCCTCTCAGGATTCTCCACAGAATCCTCTCAGGATTCTCCACAGAATCCTCTCAGGATTCTCCACAGAATCTTCTCAGGATTCTCCACAGAATCCTCTCAGGATTCTCCACAGAATCCTCTCAGGATTCTCCACAGAATCCTCTCAGGATTCTCCACAGAATCCTCTCAGGATTCTCCACAGAATCCTCTCAGGATTCTCCACAGAATCCTCTCAGGATTCTCCACAGAATCCTCTCAGGATTCTCCACAGAATCCTCTCAGGATTCTCCACAGAATCCTCTCAGGATTCTCCACAGAATCCTCTCAGGATTCTCCACAGAATCCTCTCAGGATTCTCCACAGAATCCTCTCAGGATTCTCCACAGAATCCTCTCAGGATTCTCCACAGAATCCTCTCAGGATTCTCCACAGAACCCTCTCAGGATTCTCCACAGAATCCTCTCAGGGTTCCCCACAAAATCCTGTCAGGATTCTCCACAGAATCCTCTCGGGATTCTCCACATAATCCTCTCAGGATTCTCCACAGAATCCTCTCAGGATTCTCCACAGAATCCTCTCAGGATTCTCCACAGAATCCTCTCAGGATTCTCCACAGAATTCTCTCTGGATTCTCCACAGAATCCTCTCAGGATTCTCCACAGAATCCTCTCAAGATTCAAATTCAAATATATAATTCAAAAATTTTCACCGTTGAATTTCATATGAATTCCTTAAAGGATTGTTTCAGGATTTTTTTGAAGGATTCCTTTAGAAATTCCACGAAAGTTTCTCAGAAACTTTTCAATGGATTCCTCCAGGAATTCCCTGCAGAATTTCTCCAAGGATTCTTGCGAAAATTTCTCTAAGGAATTTCTTAAACAGTTTTAAGGCATTCTTCTACGGATTTCACCAGTAACTTTTTCAAGAACTCATCCACTGATATCTCTAGGAAATACCTCAAAAAGTTTTTTTTGAAAAAAAAATCTAGGAAATCCTTAAAAAAACATCTAAGAGTATTCTCCAAAGATTTTTCCAGTAGGATTCTCCAAAGAATCCTCTCAGGATTCTCCACAGAATCCTCTCAGGATTCTCCACAGAATCCTCTCAGGATTCTCCACAGAATCCTCTCAGGATTCTCCACAGAATCCTCTCAGGATTCTATACAAAATCCTCTCAGGATTCTTTACAGAATCCTCTCAGGATTCTCTACAGAATCCTCTCAGGATTCTCTACAGAATCCTCTCAGGACTCTCTATAGAATCATCTCAGGATTCTCAACAGAATCCTCTCAGGATTCTCCACAGAATCCTCTCAGGATTCTCCACAGAATCCTCTCAGGATTCTCCACAGAATCCTCTCAGGATTCTCCACAGAATTCTCTCTGGATTCTCCACAGAATCCTCTCAGGATTCTCCACAGAATCCTCTCAAGATTCAAATTCAAATATATAATTCAAAAATTTTCACCGTTGAATTTCATATGAATTCCTTAAAGGATTGTTTCAGGATTTTTTTGAAGGATTCCTTTAGAAATTCCACGAAAGTTTCTCAGAAACTTTTCAATGGATTCCTCCAGGAATTCCCTGCAGAATTTCTCCAAGGATTCTTGCGAAAATTTCTCTAAGGAATTTCTTAAACAGTTTTAAGGCATTCTTCTACGGATTTCACCAGTAACTTTTTCAAGAACTCATCCACTGATATCTCTAGGAAATACCTCAAAAAGTTTTTTTTGAAAAAAAAATCTAGGAAATCCTTAAAAAAACATCTAAGAGTATTCTCCAAAGATTTTTCCAGTAGGATTCTCCAAAGAATCCTCTCAGGATTCTCCACAGAATCCTCTCAGGATTCTCCACAGAATCCTCTCAGGATTCTCCACAGAATCCTCTCAGGATTCTCCACAGAATCCTCTCAGGATTCTCCACAGAATCCTCTCAGGATTCTCCACAGAATCATCTTAGGATTCTCCACAGAATCCTCTCAGGATTCTCCACAGAATCCTCTCAGGATTCTCCACAGAATCCTCTCAGGATTATCCACAGAATCCTCTCAGGATTCTCCACAGAATCCTCTCAGGATTCTCCACAGAATCCTCTCAGGATTCTCCACAGAATCCTCTCAGGATTCTATACAAAATCCTCTCAGGATTCTTTACAGAATCCTCTCAGGATTCTCTACAGAATCCTCTCAGGATTCTCTACAGAATCCTCTCAGGACTCTCTATAGAATCATCTCAGGATTCTCAACAGAATCCTCTCAGGATTCTCCACAGAATCCTCTCAGGATTCTCCACAGAATCCTCTCAGGATTCTCCACAGAATCCTCTCAGGATTCTCCACAGAATCCTCTCAGGATTCTCCACAGAATCCTCTCAGGATTCTCCACAGAATCCTCTCAGGATTCTCCACAGAATCCTCTCAGGATTCTCCACAGAATCCTCTCAGGATTCTCCACAGAATCCTCTCAGGATTCTCCACAGAATCCTCTCAGGATTCTCCACAGAATCCTCTCAGGATTCTCCACAGAATCCTCTCAGGATTCTCCACAGAATCCTCTCAGGATTCTCCACAGAATCCTCTCAGGATTCTCCACAGAATCCTCTCAGGATTCTCCACAGAATCCTCTCAGGATTCTCCACAGAATCCTCTCAGGATTCTCCACAGAATCCTCTCAGGATTCTCCACAGAATCCTCTCAGGATTCTCCACAGAATCCTCTCAGGATTCTCCACAGAATCCTCTCAGGATTCTCCACAGAATCCTCTCAGGATTCTCCACAGAATCCTCTCAGGATTCTCCACAGAATCCTCTCAGGATTCTCCACAGAATCCTCTCAGGATTCTCCACAGAATCCTCTCAGGATTCTCCACAGAATCCTCTCAGGATTCCCCACAGAATCCTCTCAGGATTCCCCACAGAATCCTCTCAGGATTCTCCACAGAATCCTCTCAGGATTCTCCACAGAATCCTCTCAGGATTCTCCACAGAATCCTCTCAGGATTCCCCACAGAATCCTCTCAGGATTCTCCACAGAATCCTCTCAGGATTCCCCACAGAATCCTCTCAGGATTCTCCACAGAATCCTCTCAGGATTCTCCACAGAATCCTCTCAGGATTCTCCACAGAATCCTCTCAGGATTCTCCACAGAATCCTCTCAGGATTCTCCACAGAATCCTCTCAGGATTCTCCACAGAATCCTCTCAGGATTCTCCACAGAATCCTCTCAGGATTCTCCACAGAATCCTCTCAGGATTCTCCACAGAATCCTCTCAGGATTCTCCACAGAATCCTCTCAGGATTCTCCACAGAATCCTCTCAGGATTCTCCACAGAATCCTCTCAGGATTCTCCACAGAATCCTCTCAGGATTCTCCACAGAACCCTCTCAGGATTCTCCACAGAATCCTCTCAGGGTTCTCCACAAAATCCTGTCAGGATTCTCCACAGAATCCTCTCGGGATTCTCCACATAATCCTCTCAGGATTCTCCACAGAATCCTCTCAGGATTCTCCACAGAATCCTCTCAGGATTCTCCACAGAATCCTCTCAAGATTTTCTACAGAATCCTCTCGGGATTCTCCACAGAATCCTCTCAGGATTCTCCACAGAATCCTCTCAGGACTCTCCACAGAATCCTCTCAGGATTCTCCAAATAATCCTCTCAGGATTCTCCACAGAATCCTCTCAGGATTCTCCACAGAATCCTCTCAGGATTCTCCACAGAATCCTCGCAGGATTCTCCACAGAATCCTCTCAGGATTCTCTACAGAATCCTCTCAGGATTCTCCACAGAATCCTCTCAGGATTCTCCACAGAATCCTCTCAGGATTCTCCACAGAATCCTCTCAGGATTCTCCACAGAATCCTCTCAGGATTCTCCACAGAATCCTCTCAGGATTCTCCACAGAATCCTCTCAGGATTCTCCACAGAATCCTCTCAGGATTCTCCACAGAATCCTCTCAGGATTCTCCACAGAATCCTCTCAGGATTCTCCACAGAATCCTCTCAGGATTCTCCACAGAATCCTCTCAGGATTCTCCACAGAATCCTCTCAGGATTCTCCACAGAATCCTCTCAGGATTCTCCACAGAATCCTCTCAGGATTCTCCACAGAATCCTCTCAGGATTCTCCACAGAATCCTCTCAGGATTCTCCACAGAATCCTCTCAGGATTCTCCACAGAATCCTCTCAGGATTCTCCACAGAATCCTCTCAGGATTCTCCACAGAATCCTCTCAGGATTCTCCACAGAATCCTCTCAGGATTCTCCACAGAATCCTCTCAGGATTCTCCACAGAATCCTCTCAGGATTCTCCACAGAATCCTCTCAGGATTCTCCACAGAATCCTCTCAGGATTCTCCACAGAATCCTCTCAGGATTCTCCACAGAATCCTCTCAGGATTCTCCACAGAATCCTCTCAGGATTCTCCACAGAATCCTCTCAGGATTCTCCACAGAATCCTCTCAGGATTCTCCACAGAATCCTCTCAGGATTCTCCACAGAATCCTCTCAGGATTCTCCACAGAATCCTCTCAGGATTCTCCACAGAATCCTCTCAGGATTCTCCACAGAATCCTCTCAGGATTCTCCACAGAATCCTCTCAGGATTCTCCACAGAATCCTCTCAGGATTCTCCACAGAATCCTCTCAGGATTCTCCACAGAATCCTCTCAGGATTCTCCACAGAATCCTCTCAGGATTCTCCACAGAATCCTCTCAGGATTCTCCACAGAATCCTCTCAGGATTCTCCACAGAACCCTCTCAGGATTCTCCACAGAATCCTCTCAGGGTTCTCCACAAAATCCTGTCAGGATTCTCCACAGAATCCTCTCGGGATTCTCCACATAATCCTCTCAGGATTCTCCACAGAATCCTCTCAGGATTCTCCACAGAATCCTCTCAGGATTCTCCACAGAATCCTCTCAAGATTTTCTACAGAATCCTCTCGGGATTCTCCACAGAATCCTCTCAGGATTCTCCACAGAATCCTCTCAGGACTCTCCACAGAATCCTCTCAGGATTCTCCAAATAATCCTCTCAGGATTCTCCACAGAATCCTCTCAGGATTCTCCACAGAATCCTCTCAGGATTCTCCACAGAATCCTCGCAGGATTCTCCACAGAATCCTCTCAGGATTCTCTACAGAATCCTCTCAGGATTCTCCACAGAATCCTCTCAGGATTCTCCACAGAATCCTCTCAGGATTCTCCACAGAATCCTCTCAGGATTCTCCACAGAATCCTCTCAGGATTCTCCACAGAATCCTCTCAGGATTCTCCACAGAATCCTCTCAGGATTCTCCACAGAATCCTCTCAGGATTCTCCACAGAATCCTCTCAGGATTCTCCACAGAATCCTCTCAGGATTCTCCACAGAATCCTCTCAGGATTCTCCACAGAATCCTCTCAGGATTCTCCACAGAATCCTCTCAGGATTCTCCACAGAATCCTCTCAGGATTCTCCACAGAATCCTCTCAGGATTCTCCACAGAATCCTCTCAGGATTCTCCACAGAATCCTCTCAGGATTCTCCACAGAATCCTCTCAGGATTCTCCACAGAATCCTCTCAGGATTCTCCACAGAATCCTCTCAGGATTCTCCACAGAATCCTCTCAGGATTCTCCACAGAATCCTCTCAGGATTCTCCACAGAATCCTCTCAGGATTCTCCACAGAATCCTCTCAGGATTCTCCACAGAATCCTCTCAGGATTCTCCACAGAATCCTCTCAGGATTCTCCACAGAATCCTCTCAGGATTCTCCACAGAATCCTCTCAGGATTCTCCACAGAATCCTCTCAGGATTCTCCACAGAATCCTCTCAGGATTCCCCACAGAATCCTCTCAGGATTCTCCACAGAATCCTCTCAGGATTCCCCACAGAATCCTCTCAGGATTCTCCACAGAATCCTCTCAGGATTCTCCACAGAATCCTCTCAGGATTCTCCACAGAATCCTCTCAGGATTCTCCACAGAATCCTCTCAGGATTCTCCACAGAATCCTCTCAGGATTCTCCACAGAATCCTCTCAGGATTCTCCACAGAATCCTCTCAGGATTCTCCACAGAATCCTCTCAGGATTCTCCACAGAATCCTCTCAGGATTCTCCACAGAATCCTCTCAGGATTCTCCACAGAATCCTCTCAGGATTCTCCACAGAATCCTCTCAGGATTCCCCACAGAATCCTCTCAGGATTCCCCACAGAATCCTCTCAGGATTCTCCACAGAATCCTCTCAGGATTCTCCACAGAATCCTCTCAGGATTCTCCACAGAATCCTCTCAGGATTCCCCACAGAATCCTCTCAGGATTCTCCACAGAATCCTCTCAGGATTCCCCACAGAATCCTCTCAGGATTCTCCACAGAATCCTCTCAGGATTCTCCACAGAATCCTCTCAGGATTCTCCACAGAATCCTCTCAGGATTCTCCACAGAATCCTCTCAGGATTCTCCACAGAATCCTCTCAGGATTCTCCACAGAATCCTCTCAGGATTCTCCACAGAATCCTCTCAGGATTCTCCACAGAATCCTCTCAGGATTCTCCACAGAATCCTCTCAGGATTCTCCACAGAATCCTCTCAGGATTCTCCACAGAATCCTCTCAGGATTCTCCACAGAATCCTCTCAGGATTCTCCACAGAATCCTCTCAGGATTCTCCACAGAATCCTCTCAGGATTCTCCACAGAATCCTCTCAGGATTCTCCACAGAATCCTCTCAGGATTCTCCACAGAACCCTCTCAGGATTCTCCACAGAATCCTCTCAGGGTTCTCCACAAAATCCTGTCAGGATTCTCCACAGAATCCTCTCGGGATTCTCCACATAATCCTCTCAGGATTCTCCACAGAATCCTCTCAGGATTCTCCACAGAATCCTCTCAGGATTCTCCACAGAATCCTCTCAAGATTTTCTACAGAATCCTCTCGGGATTCTCCACAGAATCCTCTCAGGATTCTCCACAGAATCCTCTCAGGACTCTCCACAGAATCCTCTCAGGATTCTCCAAATAATCCTCTCAGGATTCTCCACAGAATCCTCTCAGGATTCTCCACAGAATCCTCTCAGGATTCTCCACAGAATCCTCGCAGGATTCTCCACAGAATCCTCTCAGGATTCTCTACAGAATCCTCTCAGGATTCTCCACAGAATCCTCTCAGGATTCTCCACAGAATCCTCTCAGGATTCTCCACAGAATCCTCTCAGGATTCTCCACAGAATCCTCTCAGGATTCTCCACAGAATCCTCTCAGGATTCTCCACAGAATCCTCTCAGGATTCTCCACAGAATCCTCTCAGGATTCTCCACAGAATCCTCTCAGGATTCTCCACAGAATCCTCTCAGGATTCTCCACAGAATCCTCTCAGGATTCTCCACAGAATCCTCTCAGGATTCTCCACAGAATCCTCTCAGGATTCTCCACAGAATCCTCTCAGGATTCTCCACAGAATCCTCTCAGGATTCTCCACAGAATCCTCTCAGGATTCTCCACAGAATCCTCTCAGGATTCTCCACAGAATCCTCTCAGGATTCTCCACAGAATCCTCTCAGGATTCTCCACAGAATCCTCTCAGGATTCTCCACAGAATCCTCTCAGGATTCTCCACAGAATCCTCTCAGGATTCTCCACAGAATCCTCTCAGGATTCCCCACAGAATCCTCTCAGGATTCTCCACAGAATCCTCTCAGGATTCTCCACAGAATCCTCTCAGGATTCTCCACAGAATCCTCTCAGGATTCTCCACAGAATCCTCTCAGGATTCTCCACAGAATCCTCTCAGGATTCTCCACAGAATCCTCTCAGGATTCTCCACAGAATCCTCTCAGGATTCTCCACAGAATCCTCTCAGGATTCTCCACAGAATCCTCTCAGGATTCTCCACAGAATCCTCTCAGGATTCTCCACAGAACCCTCTCAGGATTCTCCACAGAATCCTCTCAGGGTTCCCCACAAAATCCTGTCAGGATTCTCCACAGAATCCTCTCGGGATTCTCCACATAATCCTCTCAGGATTCTCCACAGAATCCTCTCAGGATTCTCCACAGAATCCTCTCAGGATTCTCCACAGAATCCTCTCAGGATTCTCCACAGAATTCTCTCTGGATTCTCCACAGAATCCTCTCAGGATTCTCCACAGAATCCTCTCAAGATTCAAATTCAAATATATAATTCAAAAATTTTCACCGTTGAATTTCATATGAATTCCTTAAAGGATTGTTTCAGGATTTTTTTGAAGGATTCCTTTAGAAATTCCACGAAAGTTTCTCAGAAACTTTTCAATGGATTCCTCCAGGAATTCCCTGCAGAATTTCTCCAAGGATTCTTGCGAAAATTTCTCTAAGGAATTTCTTAAACAGTTTTAAGGCATTCTTCAACGGATTTCACCAGTAACTTTTTCAAGAACTCATCCACTGATATCTCTAGGAAATACCTCAAAAAGTTTTTTTTGAAAAAAAAATCTAGGAAATCCTTAAAAAATCATCTAAGAGTATTCTCCAAAGATTTTTCCAGTAGGATTCTCCAAAGAATCCTCTCAGGATTCTCCACAGAATCCTCTCAGGATTCTCCACAGAATCCTCTCAGGATTCTCCACAGAATCCTCTCAGGATTCTCCACAGAATCCTCTCAGGATTCTCCACAGAATCCTCTCAGGATTCTCCACAGAATCATCTTAGGATTCTCCACAGAATCCTCTCAGGATTCTCCACAGAATCCTCTCAGGATTCTCCACAGAATCCTCTCAGGATTATCCACAGAATCCTCTCAGGATTCTCCACAGAATCCTCTCAGGATTCTCCACAGAATCCTCTCAGGATTCTCCACAGAATCCTCTCAGGATTCTCCACAGAATCCTCTCAGGATTCTCCACAGAATCCTCTCAGGATTCTCCACAGAATCCTCTCAAGATTCAAATTCAAATATATAATTCAAAAATTTTCACCGTTGAATTTCATATGAATTCCTTAAAGGATTGTTTCAGGATTTTTTTGAAGGATTCCTTTAGAAATTCCACGAAAGTTTCTCAGAAACTTTTCAATGGATTCCTCCAGGAATTCCCTGCAGAATTTCTCCAAGGATTCTTGCGAAAATTTCTCTAAGGAATTTCTTAAACAGTTTTAAGGCATTCTTCTACGGATTTCACCAGTAACTTTTTCAAGAACTCATCCACTGATATCTCTAGGAAATACCTCAAAAAGTTTTTTTTGAAAAAAAAATCTAGGAAATCCTTAAAAAATCATCTAAGAGTATTCTCCAAAGATTTTTCCAGTAGGATTCTCCAAAGAATCCTCTCAGGATTCTCCACAGAATCCTCTCAGGATTCTCCACAGAATCCTCTCAGGATTCTCCACAGAATCCTCTCAGGATTCTCCACAGAATCCTCTCAGGATTCTCCACAGAATCCTCTCAGGATTCTCCACAGAATCATCTTAGGATTCTCCACAGAATCCTCTCAGGATTCTCCACAGAATCCTCTCAGGATTCTCCACAGAATCCTCTCAGGATTCTCCACAGAATCCTCTCAGGATTATCCACAGAATCCTCTCAGGATTATCCACAGAATCCTCTCAGGATTCTCCACAGAATCCTCTCAGGATTCTCCACAGAATCCTCTCAGGATTCTCCACAGAATCCTCTCAGGATTCTCCACAGAATCCTCTCAGGATTCTCCACAGAATCCTCTCAGGATTCTCCACAGAATCCTCTCAGGATTCTCCACAGAATCCTCTCAGGATTCTCCACAGAATCCTCTCAGGATTCTCCACAGAATCCTCTCAGGATTCTCCACAGAATCCTCTCAGGATTCTCCACAGAATCCTCTCAGGATTCTCCACAGAATCCTCTCAGGATTCTCCACAGAATCCTCTCAGGATTCTCCACAGAATCCTCTCAGGATTCTCCACAGAATCCTCTCAGGATTCTCCACAGAATCCTCTCAGGATTCTCCACAGAATCCTCTCAGGATTCTCCACAGAATCCTCTCAGGATTCTCCACAGAATCCTCTCAGGATTCTCCACAGAATCCTCTCAGGATTCTCCACAGAATCCTCTCAGGATTCTCCACAGAATCCTCTCAGGATTCTCCACAGAATCCTCTCAGGATTCTCCACAGAATCCTCTCAGGATTCTCCACAGAATCCTCTCAGGATTCTCCACAGAATCCTCTCAGGATTCTCTACAGAATCCTCTCAGGATTCTCCACAGAATCCTCTCAGGATTCTCCACAGAATCCTCTCAGGATTCTCCACAGAATCCTCTCAGGATTCTCCACAGAATCCTCTCAGGATTCTCCACAGAATCCTCTCAGGATTCTCCACAGAATCCTCTCAGGATTCTCCACAGAATCCTCTCAGGATTCTCCACAGAATCCTTTCAGGATTCTCCACATAATCCTCTCAAGATCTCCCCAGAATCCGCTGAGGATTCTTCTCAAAATTCTTTACAGAGTTATCTCAGAATCCTCTCAGAATTCTGAGACACTTCAATTAGAAAACATTGCTTTAATCAGATTTTTATTATTTAAAGCAATTGGGGGTTAACGACGATTCAATGATCGTTTACGGAGAAAGGGCGGTAAAGGTTCATACAATGCCTCATGTCATTTATCAGTTTACCTTAGAAAGTTCTCGAAACATCTTGTAATTTCCCTGGAGGTTCCAGACTATTGCAAAATGGAATTCTGTCGAAACGGAATTCTATCGATTACGTCTTTGGATTGATTATGAACTTCAGAACATGTTTTATGAAAAAGGCAGTATATGTACCCGGAAAATAATTATTTGATGGATTGTTTTCTAGGTATGACGTCTCTGGTAAAAACTGGTGACGGATGATTCCAGTTTTTCATGCGAATTTCAAATATAATCCTGCTTCGTAATGCATTACATCTTTCCACAATTTCGCGCTGCAAAAGCATTCTGCATCGCACCGCTTCACCGCAGTAAAACAATTATTTGTTTCAATTTTCTCGTAAAACAAACCCGTACCACTGCAAAAAATCCGCAAGCTCGAAGCATATTCGCGCGCGCGGAAACCAACCATTATTACAACAATACTTGTCCGAGTACAACGCATATTACTCGTTCGCTGCATTTGCCTCTTCCCCATCGCCTGGACCACCACCATCCACCACATCATATGCATAAATCTCATGAATACCTACGTGTTTGATTCGCACGAGGTGTGAACTCCATTCCAATTTCAGACACTTCACCTCTCTTTTCATTCGCATTCGCAACTCTCCCGGTCGGTCCCGGTAGCGGCCGGGGCGTCGTCATCTCGGTTGTTCGGTACAAGTCCCGCTTGTAAAATAGCAGGAACCAGCCCATCATCGCAGCCATCACCGTCATCATGGCCTACTAGGTAGCTGTGTGGAATTATGCACACATCACTGGATGGAAACCGCTGCTGCTACGACCTCCGCAGGCCGCAGCAGTGTGCCATGATTTTGCATACATATGTGCGGAGCTGCGCTTACTGGGAAATCGGTTTATGGGGTTTCCATGGCCTGCTCCTTCGTTCGACCCAACGGTCTTGTTGTAGACCGCAATACTACACCACCAGCCAGTGTCGCGTCGCTGCCATTGCAATGGCTACTGTAAGCGCATGTGTTGGGTGCTTTCATCCTACCGCCGCCAGTTGCATGACTTTCCCACTGCAGGCAGGAAGTGTGTAAATTTGTGTCGTCGGCTTTCGTCGGGTGATCGTAGTTAATAATATATATTCATGAATCCAATTTATATTAATAGTTGGTGATTAAAATTTACGCCGCCTTTTTGAGTGGTACGGCACACAGAGTGGAAGCATCGAACTCACCACTATTATAGTGAGAACCTCCTAGCTAGGTCGGTATTCAATGCACAGAGGCATGCACTACTGTGGGGATATCGCTGACATCGTTGGTTGTAGAGAGAAACCAGCCAATGAATGCCGGGAAACTGTTTTGCATTTAAATACTGGGACAGTGTGATGGAGTGAAGTTCATGGGGCTTAATTTATGAGTGATTTAATTAATATACAGAGCAGAATGGAAAATGGAAGATGCGGTGGAATTAGCCAACCGAGCATTTGGGTCAATTATATAGAAAAGTAAGCACGCAGAGGTTCTGGCGCTAACCGCCCTTAGAGAAAATAACATTTATTAGCACAGAATGGTGTTGTAGCACGAAGCCATAAGCATCAGGATGATAAGAGGTCTCTGATAATAAGTTGTTAAGTAACTTAACAAAATTATAATGATAGACAACACAAATGTCATATAAGAGTTACGTCAACGCAAGTTGTGGTTGTATATAAAGGCCGATTCAAATATGACGTCCATCCTTTTTTAGGAAGACCCCCCCTCCCCCCTCTGTCACGCTTTTTCGTATACCTAATACATGGGGTGTCACACTTCCTTGGACCCACCTATCCTTAAACGATGGACGTCATATTTGAACGACCCCTAACCCAAGTAACAATTTGATGTTGATTAAGCGCTTCTCTAACTTATGCTAATCAGCCTTGATTTGAACAAAAGCTGTGCAAAATAACTGTAATTATTTGTTCAACTCTTAAACATCCAATTTTGGTGATTTTATCCAGCCATGAGTTGATTTGAGCGCTCCAGGTAGCTGAATTGAGGTTGAAGAAGCGGTTATATATAGGCGAAGAACGCTTTTCAGCCTGTATCCAGCAATTATTGAGCAAATGGGAATGATTTATGATTCTATGTATAGCACAGACAAGGATCAGGTGAAGCATCAAAGTCGCCTAATTATCATAGTTCAGCAATTTATCATCACTTGTACAGCACTTCCAAATAAAAAAAAATGAGAATTAGTCCCACAGAATTTAAGCCAAAATTGCCAGGGCCCTTGGTTTAGATGTAGGATACAGTTCATAGTTGCTAAAATTGAAATATAGAAATAATGATTATAATTGAGAATCGAACTTCAGGGCTTTGATTTACAGTAACTTACCTTAGCATCTGTTACACCTGAAATGGTACTAGCTTAGTGATTTGTGAAGGAACAAGCTAGATACCGTCGTGTTGGACAGCTCTGAACAAAGGCTGCGTTGAGGTTGAATAAGCCATGTAAGTGCTTGTTACGAATGCATGGATTAGCTGTCAAAACATCATTGTTTTGTTTACAGTTTAGTGCTCCGCGGTTCGATAATCGTAAACCACCGCTGCAGTCAGGGAAAATTAACATAAATACAGGTAAATATTCATAATTCATGTTCTAAGGCGTGAATATTAAGTATCTGTTATCTACCCAACAAATATTGTTGCTGTATAATAGACGAATAAGCCATTCATAATTTTTGCTATTAATTTTTCAAATTTTGGTTGAATAAGCTGCTATTTAGCTATCATTGTTAGTTGAGAAATTTTAGAGAACGCTGGTAAATAGTTTCGCCGTTGTCGAAACGGAAGAACGCGGAAAACCTGTCATCTCTATCGTGCCTCAACGTTGGGTCAGCGGAAACGTCTTGATGTCGATCGTTCATCAGCCCCATCCTCAAAATTCCCTGCACACTGAAACGACATGGGCAGAAGCAGAAGCTGAGCCCGAGCAGAAGAGAATACCTAACAAATACCATATCCATACCAACTTCTGCACTAATACTAAAACTTCTTATTGCGATGGTATCATATAAAATATTATGAGAACATCACAATAACAAGTTGAGATATTCGAGCAAAAGTTGGTATTATTATGCTTTTTGCTTATTCATGAGTAATAATAGGAGACAAACAAGTTCTAGCGTATACGTTTGATAAAGTTGACAACGGAATTAATCTTGCTGTATTTGTTTTTATAGCTTTGAATATATAAAATAATAGTTATTTATGTGACGAGTTGCAAAAAGTTGATTTTTTCAGCACGAGTCGTACATTTATCCAACGAGGCTTGCCGAGTTGGATAAATACGAAGAGTGTTGAAAGAATCGAGTTTTGCAACGAGTTCCATACAAAATTTTATGCAATGTTTTTTTTTCATAATGCTACTCATTTAAGTTGCATAATGTTCATAATGCAACTCAAATGAGTTGCATTATGAACATTATACAACTATTTTCTATTATGCAACTCATTTCAGTTGCATTATGAATCGGTACGGAAAAGTTGGTCATTATGATACTAAAATGAGTACAGGTCGGACTCGATTATCCGGGGGTTCAATTAACCGGGGGCCCGATTATCCGGGGCTCGATTATCCGGGAAAAATGGCTCGATTATCCGGGGAAAAGTTGGTTTTTGCTTTGTTTACAATTTTTTAGATTACAATATGTTAGCAAATGTGATAAACATCAAATACAAAACCTGTAAGTAGGATTTAGCCCATTTAAAAATTGTTTTTATTTTTTCACATTTTTCAGCTAAAATTTCATTTTCAAAACACATGGTTGTAATAATACAAGACGTTGAGTTTAGGCACTACAACGTTATGTATGTGAGCTTCTATGTTTAACGAACAATTTTTTATTGAAGAACATCAAAAATAAAAGAAAAGAAGCATGGCTCGATTATCCGGGTGATTCGATTATCCGGGGTGAAATAATTTTGGAGTCACCCGGATAATCGAGTCCGACCTGTAGTATAAAATAGAAATTATGACACTGAATTGCATAAAAGTACTTTTCTATTGCAATAATACCTTATTCAAATAATTGATTTTTTATAATGAAATATAGGAGGAGTTTCTCTACGTACATGTATATTGTCAAGTAAATATCTAGAAATTCTAGAATTCTTTCAAAATATTTTACAAAATCGTTTTCTAATGAGTTAAATGAGCTTTTTTAAAATAACATGGGAAATCATTTTAAGTTTACTTCGGATCATCCCAAAGTATTTAGCAAATCCTTCCCGAATTCACCAGAAACTTTAACATACTATTAGTACTTTTTCCAAAACACTCTAGAAAATAAAATGTTTGAAATAAGTAAGGGAAGATTTCAAATGGAACAATTAATGGATTGAGCTATCGATAAAATATATAATTTGATAATATCAGCTGTTATTTCTTTGTTATTGAATGCCTACTCGAAGACAATCTGAGCTATCGCTCAAATGCAAAGTTTAATAGTAAGAATTGTTATTATCTTGTTATTCAATACATTTTGGATAACAAACACAGCACTTGGCAGTGTGTTTGAGGTTTTAGGTATGCATCGATTATTGAAATAACAAGACTTGTTATTTTCTAGGTGTTATGCATACAAAATCCTGGTATTCGTTTTTGTTATTTTGCCTCTTATTACCACAACGAAGGGCATATCAAGGTATGATAGTATTTAAGATTAAATACCTCGATTTGTTATTCAGTTGGTATTCTCTTCTGTTCGGGAGGTGTTGGAAATGTCTGGTCACACTGATTCGGAATCCATGCAACAACTCCCTATAAAAAAACAAACCAAAGGAGCTTCTGTTATTTTAGATGTGTGTCGCACAAGTGTTTCACTGATGATTTGTTATTACCTTTAAAGGCTGAATAAAATATTCCTTGTGAAAAACTTCTAATACTGCAGATAAGCTGGATAAATGGATGTAGAGAAGATGGATAATCTAAAAATGAGTATCATATTCAGCATACGATGACAGGCTGATCCAATGATACTTTGTGAACCCAACAAGCTACTTTTCAACTAGATATTCAGCTTTCGTCATATTCAGCTATTGGCACCATTAACCAACCATTGTTCAGCTATGACTCTCATTGTTCAGCTATCATTGTTACTTGGGTATGTTACTCTGCCCAGTCAACCAGTGATCGTATAAGATGTTCAATAAGATGTTAAACTGGAGGCGATATACCTACATTTTACATGCGCCTAAATGGAGGCATGTACACATATGGCCTCCACTTTATCATCTTATGCAACATCTTATACGATTACTGGTTGTCTGGGTGACGCACTTCTAACGCAATGCTAGAAATACATTTGCATCGCTAAGGTCCATCGACAGGAGGAAACAATCGGGCGCTGACTGGAAGAAGTGTTGCAAATACTCCGGAAGGTGGCAACACCACCAAAACTGCCTTCCTCGCCTCATGGCGAGAGTGAGCGAAAGCCGTAGCCCGTCGGCGCTATACGGCGCTCGAGAAGGAAGTAAAACCCTCATGAAGACGGGACTTAAAAGAGCATGAGCGAACTCCTTAGCCGTCGAAGGTGAGAAATCTGCAAATACTGGCGACACTCGTCTCCTCTAAGATATGTCACGTCGCCTTAGTGGGACTAAAACTGAATGTTACGATGCTCGTGAAAGACATGCCCTGGCACTTGTTAACCGACTCGGTTGACCAGTTGAAAGGCTGCTGCTTCGACCACTTTGGTAACCTTTCTCAAGTGTCGGCCACGCCACCACAATGCATGATTCGATTCGCCGCATAACTCATGAAAGCTGCATAATCCCATTGAAACGCGCTGAAAACCTCTTAAAATGTTTTTGAAGTGTTGTCAACCGTTCTAAAACCTCTAAGAACGCCCTTTAAATGCTCCTGAAACTCCCAGAAACTCCTTGAACTGCTTCTGAAATATCCTGAAACGCCCCTGAAAGCCCTTGGAACCCCCTTTTATAAGGTTCTCTGAGAATTTTCTGGAAACCCCCTTAGACCCACTTCGAATGCCTCAAACTTTATTAATGCACAAATTTCCCTCCTTTTATGTTTTTTTTTTGTAATGTATGCAGTCCCAACCAATGGCATAAACATATGAGTGTCTCAGAAGCGTTCCTGGAGTTTCAGATGTTTCAGAGACGTTCAATGGAAATTCAGGGAACAGCCGGGCGCTCCAGATGTGTGCCAGAGTGTATCTGGGAGTTTCAGATGCACTCTAGGGGTGTTTCAGTGGCTCTCACGGTGTTTCAACGGAGTTCTATAGGGCTTCAAGGGGTTCCAAAGACGTTCCAGGTGGTTTCATTGGATTTAAGAAGTGTTTCTGTTGCTTTACAGGGGCTTCTGAGGTTTTAAGGGATCCGTTTCAGGGGTATTCCATTGATTTTCAGGGGGTTTCAAAAGCGTTTCAGAGTTATTCCAAGCAGCTTCATGGGCATTCCATATGGGATTTCAGGAGTTTTAAAGGGTGTTCCACGGATGTTCCAGGGAATTCCAAGGGTATTCCAGGGGGTTTCAGGATCGTTCTGGTGGTCTCAGGGCTTAAAGAGCGTTTCAGGTGTATTCCACGGAGTTGAGAAGATACCACGGGGTTTCGTCTGGATTTCATCAGGTTTCAGGAGCGTTCAAGGGATGTTCCAAATGCGCAATGAATTATTATTTCTGAGCCAGATGAAACAGACTAAGTGAAGTGGTTTTATATATTTAACTATGGTGAATTGTCAATTGTTGAACACTACTCAAATGTTGAACAGTTTCTGAAAAAAATTAAACCAAACGTCCCACTCAATGTAAACAGCTAATCAACCACCATGATTGAAGTTAGATTGAAAATTATGTACTACTGACACGAAAACTGCACAGTTCCTGAAATGAATTTAAGATTTTTTTGTTACGAAATAAAGTTTGCTGGCAAACCAACCGCAAATATCAAACTCACACCATCGTTACCAGAACTTGTCTTGATGTCATTCACACTGTTGCATTGTTCAAAATTATTTTTTCAATTTTATTTTATAAAAAACAAAAATGTTCCCTTTCATTATGGTTCATGGTTCAATTGTTGAACACTGGAATAACCTTAACTGTAGGTTAGTATGACTGCCAGATTATTTATTTTATTATACCTAATCGTACATTTCAAGTGGCTTCCGGAACGCTCTGGGGGTATTCCAAGGGTGTTCCAGTTGATTTCAGGGGCGTTTCGAAGTTTTCAAAAAAAGGACACGGACAACGTCTTCAGCTTTCGGCTGCACAGACTGTTTTAAACTTAACATGAGACAACGGACAACGGAGCATGCACCAGTGGAAACGGGGAAGAAACTATTCTCACGAAAAGTTTCAACGCCCGAAACGGGAATCGAACCCTCACCCCATAGCATGGTGCGATTATAAGCTTGGTGACCCTAACCACACGGCTACGAGGCTCCAAGGAGTTTCAAAGGCTTTTCAGGGGTATTCCAGGGAATTTCAGAGCATTGAGGGGGTCCCAATTTGCTTTCCATGAGTTTCAGGGTCATTCCAGTGATGTTCCACGGGGTTAAGGGCTTCCAAGGACGTTTTAGAACTTTCAGAGGCGTTCAATGTCACTTTATGTGATTTCGGAGGCGTTCCAGAGTTTTTTAAGGGGTTTCAGATGCGCTCTGAGGGTGTTCCAGAAGGTCTCAGGGGCTTTCATGAGAGTTCCATGTGGTTTCATCGGATTTCAGGAGCGTTCCTGATGTTTCAATCGGGTATCAGGAGTCTTCAGGGAGTTTTAAGCGATCCCAAGAACGTTTCTGTGTGATTTTATGGGTTTCCATGGAGTTTCGAAGGCGTATCAGGGACGTTCCAGGGGGTCACACGAGGCTTCATGGGCAATCCATGAGATTTAGGGAGTTTTAAGGGGTGCCCCTGGGTGTTTCATGGGGTTTCAGGAGGTCCCACGGTCGTTTCTGGTGTGTTCCAGGGCATTCAAGGGGTGTTCCAAGGGTGTTTAAGGGGATACCACGGGCAGGCCCGTGGATAGATAAGTCGACGAGGGAGGAGTTTTGTCTAATCTCGGCAGAAAGCGGGGGGATGGAGCACTTAGTGTATGGCACTTCGGCAATGGAAGAGTTTTAACCCGCAAAACCCCTTCCTTGGGCACGAGCTTAACCATGGGCGTTCCTGGAATATTCTAGGAGGTCTCCGGGGGTTTCAGAAGCGTTTTGTGGGGCTTCAAGGGGTTTCAGAGGCGTTCCAGTGGTATTTATAAGACTTTCACGAGGTTTCATGGGAGATACACAGGATTTTTGTGGGTTACAGGAGCGTTTGTGTGTTTTAATAGGGCACCAGGGTATTTAGGGGGTTTCAAAGGGTCCCAGAAGCATTCCAGGGTTCTTGATATAACACTCTTTAAAGAACCCTGGAATGCTTCTGGGACCCCTTGAAACCCCCTAAATACCCTGGTGTCCTATTAAACCACACAAACGCTCTTGTAACCTGTAAATCCTGTGTATCTCCCATGAAACCTCCCGAATCTTTTTTCAGTTTTTTGAAAATATGTTCTAAGGGTGTTTCAGAGGGTTTCAAGGGGCTTCATGGTTACGGCATGGGATTTTAGAGGGTGTCAGGGCTATTTCAGAGGGGCCTCAGTGAGTTTCAAATACACTACGGAGGTGTACCGGGTTATTTAGAGAGATGTCAGTAGCGTACAAGGGGTTTCAAGGGTTTAGGGACATTGCGGAGGAGCTCTATAGAGTTTCATTAAGTTTCATAACCGTTTCAGGGGTGTTCTAGGAGGTCTAATGGGGCCTAATGGGGTTTCCATGAGATTTCAGATAGTATAAGGAATGTTATAGAGGTCTTAGAGTTCAAGAGCGTTCCATGGGGTTTCAGGGGGGTTCAAAGGTGTTCTAGGGGTGTTTCAGGGGGCTCCGAGGAGCTTCAGGAGTATTTCGGAGATTTGCACGATATCCCAGGATCGATCCAGTAGTATTTGAAGAGGTTTTAGGAGAGTTTTATTGGGCTTCGAAGGGGTTTAAGGGGATACCAGCTGAGGTGTTTCAGGAATGTTCAAAGGAGTTTCATGGGCAGCGCTTGCAGTTTGCTCCGCGAGCAGTTGGTGTGGGTTCCCTTTGCTTCTCCTACATGATCGTTCATAGTGTTGGCTGACGATGACAAGGGGCAGTTTATTTTTCACATTCTCATTAGGTGCAATCCTTGTTCATGAGCATTCCTTGGGCCTTCAGAGGGTTTTAAGGGGTCCCAGAGACGGGTTTTCAAGCGTATTCCAGTGGGTTGCAGTGGGTTTCATGGCCGTTACAAGGGGCTTCAGGGGATTGCAGAGGCGTTCCAGGGGTTTTTAGAGGTTCCAGGGGCGTGTAAAAATGGTTCTAGGTTCCTAAGGGGTTTCAGGGGTGCTCAGAATCCCCTCGAATACCCGAAAAAGGCCTTTATACGCCTTAAAACTCTTTTGAACGTTCCAGAAACTACCATAAGAAGCCCCAACAAACAAGGAGAACGTGCCTCTGGAGCCGACCTACTGATACCCAACAAACCCCCACAATTCCCTCCAACACTAGAAAGGATCTAGATGTTCACTGAATGTTTTCTTCTACCATAGAATTAAGCATAGAAAACAAATTAAAACAAGAAAATTAGTATTATAGTTCAACAATTGAAGAATTGCCCCTTTTTAAGTGAGGTTGATTAAAAGCTCGTTGTTGCTACTTCAGTATCGCTAGAACAGCTATTTTTACATAAGGAATGAATAAGGCAACTGCCTGAGATTAGAAGGAATCTTCTATCTGAACGTGGTGACAATTTTCTACTTCAGGCGGGCAGGGTGCCAGCCACGTCAGATTACTAGTCTAAATGAAGGTCCTCCTGGCGGTGTAGTAATGTTGGAATTTTAATGGATATTCGCAAACCAAGGTATTACAATGCATGCTGGTGATCTCTAAAAGATATCTGTTATCTGTTAATAAGTAAACTCCACAAATCAAAATGCTCTTCAGAGATTCATGTTGAGACTTTCCGTGCAACCCAGATTTGATTCCAAAATTTCTGTAGAGATGTCCAGAAATTCTGAATTGAAATGCTGTCAATTCTTTCTACAGGAATTCTTTCAGAAATTCTTTCAAAGAATCATATCATATATTATTCCAGTGGTTTCTTCGGAAATTCTTCCAGAGATATATTCAGAATATCGTACAGGAATCTCTTCAAGAAGGCTATAAGACTTTTGTTTGGGAATTGCTCTATGGATTTAATTTAAAATTCGCGCAGGGATAAATCCAGAAATTTCTTGGGGGATTTATCCACAAAACCCTTCAGGAATACCTTCAGAGATGCTTACAGTATGACATTCAGTGATTCGGGCAGGAATTTCTCAAGAAAATCCTGTAGTAGTTGATGCAGTGATTCTTACAGAATTTCCTCCATATATGTAATTCCACCATAAATTTCAGGGGTATTTTCTCTTGGGTTAAGTCTAAGAATTTCTCCAAGAACTCTTCAAGAAATGTATTCAGAAATATTCACTCGTAATTTCTACAAGAATTGCTTTTAAATAAATCCCTGGACCATTCTTAGAAGGAATTCATTATAAATCGGAGATAACAGGAAGAAATTCTTTAAAAAAAAGTCTGATAGGATCCCATTAAGAATCTCTTTAGAAAAACCTATAAGAAAGATTACAAAGGATCTCAAAAATCCCGATAATTAATTCTACCAGAATTTTTACCAAAAATTTCTCGCAAGTTCTGTTCTACAGTTCCGTACAAGATCTTCTAGGAGGTCTTTCCAAGATTTCTTTCTGTTTTGCTCCTGAGATTTTTTCATAAAGTTCTCGGGGGATTTATTCCGGATTTCATCCCAGCATTTTTCTCGGAAGTTCTTCCGGGATTCAGTTCAGAGGTTGTCTTAGAATCTGGAATATCTTTCGGAATACATGTCTCTTAGATGTTTACCGAGATAACTCCACCAGAGCCCTTTCCAGAGGATTTCTGCCAGAGTTACTCCTGCGATTTCGTTCAGAGATTTCGGAATTGATCAAGGGATTTCTTTCAAAGATTCAAAGAAAAACTTCTATAATTCATCCCGGGAGGAACTCCGTCGGAAAATATCTGTCAGAATTCCAGCCGGAAAAGGAAATATTGGTGGAATCCTGATAGAATCAACAATAACAGGAGATACCTTGGAAGAAATTTTGGAAGTAACTCTGAGAGAAATCTTGCGAGGGATTTAAGAAGCAATTCCTGAGAAAAACTCTTGTAGGAACTCAAAATAAAACTCCACGAGGAACTGCAGTAAAAATCCAAGGAAGGAACTCAACAAATACATAACTCCGGAAAAAATCCGTTACAAAAGCTGGTCGGAACTTTAGAAGGAATCTCGTCGAAATTTTGGGAATGCCTTTAGAAATTCTGGAAGATTCCCAGATATTTCTGCAACAATCTATTGAGGGATCCTGAGAAGAACAAAAAAAAATCCTGAAGAAATATGAAAGAGACTTCAGTGGTAATAGAATAGAAATCCCAATAAAATCAGGAAGGAAATGTGCAATGGATTTTTAACTCTGAGCAAGATTAATCAGGTTAAGCCGGAAAATCTTTGCTTGAATTAGCAAAAGCGTTAAGCAAGTCGCCCAAATTCGTCGATGGTAAAGTTCCAGACCGCTGTTTCCCTCTTTCCCGTCCTTTTTCAAAACACAGAGATTTGGGGCCAATCACTGACTCTAAGACAAGATTGACACAATCCTCCAACCAACGGCTGAGAGCTGCCCTGGTCATGTCCTTGCGACAGCTGAGGGATGGGAAAGGAAGATTAGTTGGACACCTAAGAAAGGTACGCAGATACCTCTACGTCCTCTACGTCTAGGTGTCACGGGACTTTGGGTATTGTTAATGGAAAGGTTAAGTCCAAAGGATATGTTTAGTCAACGTTGCGGCACCAGAATGATCTACAGGAACAGACTCGCCAAATTATACGGATTCCAGTACTATCGAGATGAAGTTGTTGACTTCCATTTGCGTTTCCCGCACATCCAGCAGCACTATTACCAAAAACCAAGGTTGCAACCATTCATTTGCAAAGATTTACATTCATTTGCTATTATCTCAGTTCAGAAGCATGCTACCGAAAAACAATGTATGGATGAATTTAACCTTGCAGTTTTATCTGAAAGTTTGCCGAATAACATTGGGGTCGCAAACGTATTCCAAAGTCGTGAGCGAGCTGTGAAGGCAACTTTCCACAGCGTGAATGAAATTTACATTCACCGCGTGGAGAGTTGCCTTCACAGCTCGCTCACGACTTTGGTATACGTTTGCGACCCCAATGTTATTCGGCAAACTTTTAGATAAAACTGCAAGGTTAAATTCATCCATACATTGTTTTTCGATAGCATGCTTCTGAACTGAGATAATAGCAAATGAATGTAAATTTTTGCAAATGAATGGTTGCAACCTTGCCAAAAACTACAGGTCAATCACGCTAAAATGAAGACCAATTCCAGCACTCCGACGAGAATAAGACGGACTCTCAAAACAATCGCGAATTATCCGGAGATCAATTTACAAGCACTTTACGAGACAAAATTTACAACACTAGCCGTTTCTCAATTTGGCCGGCCATAATCAAAACAACTCGGAGCAGAGAAAACACGTGACAGTTCGAAAACGCAGCCGCTCGCGCGCACAGCCTGCTACTATCCTCTATTCATTGAGCAACACCATATCTCCTCCCAGTCCTGTCATTTCAACATATCTGGATTCTTCACTTACAGCTCATTTTAGAAACTGAACCTGAAAATATGGTATATGAAAAACTCATTCCCCGAGATCAGTTTTACAAGAAAGTCACGGAAAATCGCTCTTTTTCCAATGTATGAGGTAAATGTCATTGACTACCCGAGCAGAAGGGCATTCCTTACAAATACCATGCGAAAAGCAACCTGTTCTCTAATACCTAAAATTGTTATTGTTGCGTTATTCTACGAAATGTTATGAGAATATCACAATAACAGTTGGAGGTATTTGAGCAGAGTTTGGTATTGAAGTAGTATTTGTTGGTTTAGCAATAAAAATTAGCGAAGAACAAGATTTGCTATTACATCATGAAGTCATCGAACATATGAAACATTTAATAACAAGAAATGTTATTAATTTGTTATTCAATTACTTTGGGATACCAAATACAGCATTTGAAACTTTAGGTATGCATTCATTATTGAAATAACAGGACTTGTTATTTTGTAGGTGTTATTTATACAAAATTTTGGTATTCGTTTTTGTTATTTTGCCTCTTATTACCACCTGATGAAGGGCATATCAAGGTATGGTAGTATTTAAGATAAATACCTTGACGTGTTATTCACTTGTTATTTTCTTCTGCTCGGGTATCTTCGAAAAAGGCCAATTGATATTCATGATGGCATCATGATATTCAATTGGCATTTTCCGAAGATAGTCGATAACGTTGACCTTAAATAGTAAAGTGAGAGCGGGTTTTCCGTGGCTTTCTTGTAGAACAGGTATAGCCGCACAAGTTTTTCAGCATATTTTCAGGTAATTGAATCTCGTTATGTCGAAATGACATTTTCAGCGCTGTGTCCACCGCCTGAAAATCTTGGCTTGAAGAACCAAAACGATCCAATTTGAAAGGGTTGTCTGTTAGATTCACAGTCTGATAGATTCTGAGTCAGTAAACTAAAATGTCATTGCTTTCAAAAAAAAGATTGTTGAATGAACTTTCTTAAACAGAAGGCAACTTGTCCCTGTGTAAATGATAATGCTATTCAAACTTTAAAAGCACTCATTCACAGCTCCAGAACAAGTAAGTGCCACATAATGACTCCAAAACTTTTCACGAAGCTCCGAAAAACAGCATGCTTAGAAAACTCGTCGACGACACCACTGTGTCCCATCATTGTTGCTGTTCTCTTGTTTGACTTGGCGCATGCTTTGGTGAAAATCCCAAACAAAGTGCCAAACGTTGTTGTAATGGCGTATCACACATTATACTAATTACAGTGAATGGGATTTGGTAGTGACATTTGGTGCGAAAGAGGCATTCGCTAACCAGACTATGAAATAACGACATTGGATTAAAAAAGACCAACTATTTTCGCTCACACCAAAAAGAACAAACACAGTTTGAAATATCTTTTAACGATTATGTTCCGTTGGTGCGCAGATGAACGATGAACAAACAGGCGAACCAGCGAAAATGTTTGCTCTGGTTACGCGGTGTATAACACACAGTGTATTTGCTCTGGTTGGAGCTTATCTGGAATGAATCCGGCAAATAGAGTTGAATTTTTCCGTCCGCACAGCTGAGCTGGCCGGATTCGGCGAAATCAGAGAAAAAAGAAACACCCCGCCGTACAAGTGTCTTTTTCGCTTGCCGTGGCAAATCAAAGTAAGCCTTGCCTCGGCTCGATGCGCTTTCACAGCAGCGTGGCTCAGTCGCACATGAGTGCCTGCCGTTGCTGCCTGCTCTGCATACAGCAGTCGGGGGTTGAATAACGAATTTTCACACCACTTGGGATTCGGTCGGTGTGCTTTTCAGCTGTTGTAAAGATTTTTTGTGTGCTTTTTATCCACCCATTCTACATTCATCGTCTGCCTTTTTTCCAGCGGATAAGAATAAACGGCTTTCAGCGGCTTGCTTGTTGCTTTCCACTCTCTGAAACGCCACGGACGGGCGTCGCCTACTATATTTAGATTCCTTTCCCAGCCACCCTCACAGTGAAAACCGAGCAACCAGCTTACTTTGTTGGCTAATAATAGCCACTTCAATTAGCAGAACACGGTTCTTACATGGAAAAAGCATCGGATTCCCACGCTAACGAAGCTCTTCTCCGGTAACCCACGCACGGCCATGAAAGCTGATCAATAACACCGGGTCACCTGAGACTTCGATACAATCCTGTCTTGAGTCTCGACTGTCTTCCGACAAAGAAATCCAATTTCCATCTCCCTCCATTGAAAGAAGAAATGACACTTACCTCCTCGGTCTGGACCCCGCTCCGGTTGTTGGCTTTGGCTGACTGACTATCCGTGTCCCACGGTGGAATCACCTGTTCGTCGTCGTCTCTTCTCCTCTCGTCTCTCATAGCTGCACTCAGGGCATTTCGGATGGGATTCTCTCTTTGTCACTGAACAAGTTGTTGAAGGTAATGGTGATGATCACGTGTGGACTGGTTGTCGATCTACGCGAGCGATGAGGGAAGGAACCACGCTGCCGCAGATCGCCGGTGGTACAGCAGCAGCAGGGCAACGAAGCCACACTGCAGGGCCAACAGGTTCCGGCAGAGTCCGGAACTGGTCTGGAAGTTGGACGTCTGCACGGCGTCGGATTTGGCGTGCGCTAGCGAGCCGGTCGATGGTTCCGGCGACGTCAGGTCGTTCTGCTCGATGTCGACTGTGGATGGAAGAAGAGAGACGAGGAATGTGGTGAATGATAGGGTTATTCACGAATGTTTAGTACTGGAATTTATGTTTTCTTTTGTTTTTTTTTTTTGTGCATAAATTAACGGTAGTATGAAAATTATGGAGGTTTCAGACATGTTCCATAGGTTTTTCAGGGGGTTTCAGGGCCCTGGAGGAATTTCCAGGGGATTCAGAGGAGCTTTCAAGGTAACTTTACGAATTTTCAAATCTCCTGCGGAAAACCTTTGAAGCTATTTGAAAACATCTGGAATGTTTCTGAAATCCCCATGAAACCCACTGGAATGTCTCTGAAACCGCTTGGAACGGCCCTGAAATCCATTGAAACCCCCAGGAACACCCCTGAAACGACCCTGAGAACCATTAGAACCTTATGAAACTATCAGGAACGTCCCTAAATCCCATTGAGTACCTTTGGAATGCTCCTGATAACCATGAAACCCGCTGAATCATCCTGGAATGTCCTTGAAACTCTTTGGGACCCCCTAATGAACACCACTGGAATACCCCTGAGAGCCCCTGAAACTCGCTGAAAACCCTTCGAGTGATTAGATGCCCAGCCAACACGCGATCGCATATGATGTTGAATAGGATTCCAAAGTGGAGGTGATATGTGTATACTTTACACGCGGTTAAATGGAAGCATGTACGCATATGGCCTCCACTTTTGCATCCTATTCAACATACATTAGGACTTTGTGTTTGCTGGGTGGACTTTAATGCGTTTTAGGGATGTTTCAAGCGATTTAACGCCCGTTTATCACTAGACATCCTCTGAAACTCCTTGAAACGCCTTCAAGTACCATTCAATACCATCTTACCTCTCCCTTGAAATTCCCGTTGGTTCCACGCTGAAGCACCTTTGATGTTCCTGATACGTTTTGAAACCCCCTGGAACGACTCTGAAACCCCTTGAAGTACCTTAAAACCTTATGAAAGACCCTGAAATATGTCTGAACATCGCTGACCCTAAACTTCTTGAAACGCTCCTGAACGCATCTAAAATTCTCCTAAAACTCCTTGAAATGTCCCTTAAATTACCCATGGTGCCATTGACTGCCCCAGAAACAATTCTGGAATTGCCTGATACGGTCCAGAAACCCTTTAAATTCCCCGAGAAGCCCCTGAGACTGACTGAAACGCTTTCGAAACCACCTTAAGCCACGTTAGACACTCAGAAATGCTCTGAAAGTCTCTAAAATTCCCAGAACCCCATTGAGACGCCCCTGTAAGTCTCCTGAAATCCCTGAATCCACTTTGAAACCCCTTGAAATCACTCGGAGTAGCTGCATGACATCTTGTGAAGCAAGCACCTTTGGAAGAAAGCTCCTTCAATCTCTTATGCAGCAAAAATGTTAGTTGGACACTCTTATATATCTTTCTAAGACCTCCTTTTGTTTCTTCTTTGCAAACTCTAAGCGCCTTTGCCGTACTTAGTAGTCTTTCCTCTTTTTATGCAGGGCATGAAAGAAGTTGCGTACATTAAATTTGCATAAAAATCTGCATTACAGAAGTTTCCCAGAATCTTGAAAATCCACTGAAACATTCTTGAAACCCCCCTGAAGCCCCCTAGAATGTCTTGAAAATTCTCTGAAAAATTCTCTTGAACGTCCCTGAAAACTCTCCGAGACTCCCTGAAATTCAAGGGACATTAATTCTCCTGAATTATTTTGAAATATCCTGAGACATACTGAGGAGCCTATGAAAACTCCCTGAGATACCCTACAGCTGGTTGAAAGTCTTTGAGGCTATCCGAATCCCTCCAAGACACCCTAAACCTCCCAAAAAGTATAAGAATGTCTCTGTAAATCACTTGGTACGCCCCAAAACCCCTGAGAAATCCGCCAGAAACTCCTACAAAACATACTTGAAACCTACATAAACGCTCTTGAAATTCTCTGAATCCACCTAAAATCTTCTCGGAATTCATTGAAAATCCTTCCTGAGGCCCTCTATTGTTTCCCTTTCAACACCCCCTACTTTTTCCATTTGCCCCTTTCTCCTTCAGGACAACTCTCGGGTGCATTCTTCTGTACATTCAGTTTCATGTATGCTATTCTAATGCGAAAGAACACGGCATATAATATCACAAGGCAGGCTAGTAACTTAAGTAAACATCTATGCTGGACGTATACATGTGATGTCGTTCTTATCGTCATTTCACGTTGATCAAATAGAAGTGGAGTACTAGTCTACGCATTTGAACGATTACGTCATCAATAAACTGTCAGATTTCCGGAATATTTCACCTCCTAAATGTTGTACACCGTGCGAAACAGATCTCCCTCTTAATGGGAAGTACGCAGATCGCAAGACATTTCATGACCTGTTTCGATGCGTATAAAGTTGAGGCAAGGAATCGCTCAAGAAATTAAAAAAAAAGAGTTTGATTTTTCTTGACCGGAGCTGAGAAGAAACGTCAAATGAAATGGAGAGTGTTAAATTTCTGTGATTCAGTTAGAAGTCCATACCTAGCATAATAAGCAGGTTCCGTTTTTTAAGCAGCGAATAAGAAAGCATGAAAAACTTGGGTAAAAAGAAGTTGTAGTTTAGTAAGCATGTATATACAATGCATCTAAGTATTTTTATTTGTTAATTTCTGAGATGATCTCATAAATACACAGCAACAAATCCCAGTACACCTCTAAGAGAAATTTCGAAAGAAGCTGAGAGAGAAGCTCGATGAGCCCCTTCCACCCTCTCTCTGAAACTCCCCGAGACTCATCAACACCCACTTCTCTCGTAACACCCGTTTGAGATTCCCATTTTCAAACTCCCTCAAACCCGCTGAACCTTTTTTGGACTCATTCCTCTCAAAAAGTATCTGTTTTGCCTTTATTTAAACCTCTTTTAAATCCCTTTTCCCTACATATCATTGAGGCTAGCTACAACCCCCATCGAAACCGTCTGAGCCCCTTTTTTAGACCCTCTCTTAGTACATCCTCCGTAAATCCCCTTTTGGTCAAAGAAAGGTTCCAAGGAGCCCTAGAGAAATGGCTACCAGGCGGCTTCAGGAAAGTTCCAAGGGGGCTACATGGGAATTCAAGATGGTTTTAGATCGTTTTAGAAAATCCTAGGGGCATTCCAGGGATGGATTCCATAAAAAAATTTTCATGTTTTTTGTGACCAGACACAACTTTTGAGAGTTTTAAGCCCCGTGAGGGACCACTTAGCCTTGAGATACGGACTTCAAATTTTTGGCCTGGTTGTTTTTATCAGCTAAAACGATCCTTTTGTAATAATGAACTTTTAACATTACCAGCTTTTGCAAAAATAGGGACGGCCTAGGCTCCATTCTCTGACCCCTTCCAGCAAGATCTCCCGAAAGATTTCCATCAGGAGTCCCCAAAGGAATTCTAAAAGAAATCTTAGAAGGATTTCCAGGAGAAATCCACAAAGGATTACCAGGAAGAATCCCCGAGGGAGTCCTCGAAAGAGTTCCAGCTAAAATCCCCAAGAGGAATGCCCGAAGGATTTTTACGAGAAATCCCCGAATGAATTTCATGAGGAATCATCGATGGATATCCCTGAAAGATTTGTAAGAGAAATAGCCGAAGGATTTGCAAGATCCCTGTCGGTGTTTCCACTGAGACTTTCCCAGAAGATCTTCCCGAGATGTCTGTTAGAATGTTTACAGAAGTAATTTCTGGGATTTCTACTGGAGCTCCTACAGGGATTTCTGAAGGGGTTTTTCACGAATTTGATGCAAGAGTGTATCCTGGGATTTCTTCCGAAATTTCTCTCGTAACTTCTTCAGGAAGTTTCCGTGAGTTTTCTTCTAGTGTTGGCGCGACAAGGACGAGCGGGGAGAGATTCAATTGCGATTCTGTTTTTACAGCCGATCCAAAGTCGGTATTTTGTTGATCAGCTTAAACTAAATATCTAGAGTTTCTCCAGCTTTGTGAGCTTTGGCCTGGATATTTCCAAAATGAGCGGAGGGTGTGAAAATTGGATAAAATTACTAGTTCTATACAAAGTATCGAAAAGTATCGCAGATTTTCACTAACAGGTTCGTCGCTTTTACGTTGTGGTCTATTAACAGTCTACCAGGTTCTATGGCAGTGGAGACGCACGGTAAAGCAATACAGTCGAGACTCTTACAAGATCACTCGTCGAGGAGCGCAATAGGAATCCGCTTAATGGGAGACTGAGGGTCTGTTCCAATTGGCGAGTTAAAATTTATTTTTACTTAAACTTGACAGTTCTCCTAAGGAAATAAATATCAAACTGTCAAGTTTAACTGAAAATTAATTTTAATTCGTTAATTGGGCTCTTTAGGGGTATCCAGATTATTTCATTATCGGAATCTCCGCCCTCGTATTAGTCAAAATCCAAAATTTCCGAATTTTTAGTGTTTATAAGAACTTTTTTTAAAAAGCATTTAAAGTTTGTATGGGGATTTTTTTATGTTCGGGGCGAACTGTCATTTTATCGATAGAACTGTCATTGTATCCACGGTAATAAAAACTGTTTTGTTTATTTTACCATCAAAACAAGGGATTGGAACGCAATAAAATTAAGTTATACTCAGAAAAATGAGCTCTTTAGATTAGACTATAGGAAATAGCAATATTTTATTCACTAAACAACCCCATTGGAACAGACCCTAAGAGCTTATGGGATTTCGGCTATTTGGGGGTGTGGCCAATTATTTAGTGTGTGTTAAGAGATAGCGTGACACTTTCTTCGGCAAATTTTTGTGTTTGAGCAGATCTACTATTTAGAACTTTGGTTCATATAATTAGTTGGCAACATCACCGCTAGAGGCTCCTTCAACTGGTTGAAGCTACATTACACTACTGGAATCATCGTTGGTTGTCAAACAACTGTTACGCTTTGTGACAGCTCAAAACCCTACCAATTAGAAAGGATAGTGTCTTCGAAAAAGTTGTTGGGTAGACCAATAACTTTCAGATTATGGGCTGCAAAGTTCGCAATTCTGATGCCAGGCGGTGCTTATGATCATGTAAATTTTCAAATCCTCATATCTCAGAATCCTGATAACTTAGAAATATGGTGTCTTCAGCAAAGTTGATCAGCATGACATAGATTTACATAAAATGGGACACTTGTTCCGAAATTCTGCCACCAGGCGGCGCTGGTAAACATGCAAATTATCATACCCGAGATAATTGGCCATACCTCCAAATAGTAGAAATCCCATAAGCTCTTAGTCTCCTATAACGCTAACTCCTAGAACGCTCTAGTAGGAGTTCGCATAATAGAAGTCCGTTCAATAGGAATTTGTTTAGTAAGAGACTCGACTTTCGGGTTGGTTTGAATCAAGCCAATGGAGACGCACGGTTACTTTCCGTAAGAGAAAATGCTGTTGATTGAGACGCGATGAAAAAACGCAAGTTCGCGGTAACACTCACGGTTACGTTGCACTTGTAACCTGAATTCACGTCGCCGGGTGGCGGAGCCCCAACAAATCAGCTGGCGTAGTCCGACTTTAAATGCGGCTTAAGAACAAAATTCCAGTTAAAGTCTTTAAATGTCCCTGGAAACCAATTGAAGCGTCCTGAGAGCCCTCAGAAGTCCGTCAAAAACTCCCATGGAACTTTGGCGGAGATTCAGAGACATTTCAAGTCGTTTACTGGCGTCTTTTAGGGCGTATCAAGGCATTACAGAGTTTTTCAGAGGGATTTTGGTGGGCTGCATTGGCTCTCAGGACTGTTCCTCGGAAGTTTTAGCGAATATCTCAGAATCGTTTCATGGCATTTTAAAGCGCTGCAGTGTGTTTATGAAGGATTTTGATCGCTTCAAGGGGCCTACACTCTCTGTTCCATGGGAGTTTTGGACGGTTTTTTATAAGCTTTTTAGGGCGTTTCAATGCATTCCAGGGCGTTTGAGAAGGTTTCTTAGCGGTATTAGAGGGTTGCATTGGCTCTCGGATGAGTGTCATGGGAATTCCAGTGGGATATCAGAGGTGTTTTAATGTGTTTAAAGACGTTTCATGACATTTCAGAAGGGTTCAGAAGGGGTTCATGATGTTGTAGATTCAATGACCTATATTCAAATGGGTTCCGGGATATTCTTGAACTGAAGGGTGCAAAAAAATAGACGCAAAGATAACTGTAGTAATTCCTTCAGGAATCCTTTTGTTTTTCTTTAGGATTTCCGTCCCGATTTCCTCCAAGAATTCCGTTCAGAGTTTCTCTATCACTTACTTCTCTAGAGTGATTCTAGGGATTGATTCGAAATAGCTGAAGAAATTCTGTACAGAGTTCCTTCCAAGTTCCTTCGAGAATTCCGTTCGAAGTTTCTATAGGATTTTCGTTCGGAGTTCATTCAGGAATTTGGTCCGGAGTTCCTTAAGTGATTCTTTTCAAAGTTTATTCAGGATTTCCATCCAGAGTTCTTTCGGCAATTCTTTCCGAAGTTCCTACAGTTAGTCCGTTTGAAGTTCTCCAGGAATTCCGTCCAAAGTTCTTCTAGGAATTCCACCCGGATTTTTTTGCAGGATTCCCATCCAGAGTTCCTCCAAGAGTCCGTCTTTCAAAGTACCTACTGAAAAATCTTCCGGAGTGTTCCCAGGGATGTAACTGACATGGCTAAGGATTTTATTCCGGGCTTCCTCCAGCATTTCTAAAGGAGATTTCTGGAGGAACTACAGAAAAAAAATCTTAAAAACACTCTCAAAAACATTCCTGGAGGAGTTTTCGTAACGGAAATTGTTTATGAAATCTTTAGCATTCCTAGAAGCGCTTCCAAAGATAATCCCGGAGGAATTTCAGATGAAGTTCGAATGAAATTTGGAGGAACATGACAAGAGGAACTCTGAAACAGAGATCTGTAAGCACACCCAAAGATATTCCTAGAAGAACTTTGAAAACAAATTGCTGAAAGAACTCCGGGAAAAAAAGTTGGAAGAAATTCAGAAGTAGGTCCTGAAATTTATTCGAAACAAAATCCAGAAAAGACAAAACTCTGCCACTCATCGGAGCATTCCGGAAATCTGTTCCGGGTCATTTGGCCGAATGCCGTTTGGTCGAAGAATAAGCGATAAACTCAAGTAATCATGACACTGTTTTCCACAGTAGTAACTCAATTATGCCTATGTTTGAAAGCGCCAACGAATCCATGAATGGTAAAACATAAAAGAAAAATCTACGCTTAAAACGTTCATTCGGCCAGATGGTATTCAGCCAAATTGCATGCGGCCAAACGACTCTTGGCCAAATGGCAGGACAACCCGGAAAATATGATTGGAGGAACTTTGGATGACATACCTGAAGGAACACCCGAAAACAATTTTAACAGACTCTGGAGGAAATCCGGAATGAATTCTTAAAAACACTCCGGAAGAACGTTTTGATGAAAAATTCCTTAGATTTTTTGTATTGACTCTGAAAAAAAGGCTTCAAAGCTGGCTTCGTGGAAAATTCACGGAGGAACTCTAGTAGAATGTCCTCGACGACTACGTAAGGTAGGCCTAGAGGACTCCATAAACAATCCTGAACCATTTTGGTAGAAGTTCTTGGAAAAAGCTCAAAAGGAATCGTTAGAGGAATGTTTGGAGAGGTTTTTTGGAGGAAATTCAGGAAGGAATTCCAAACAACTCCTCAACGAATACCTTATAAGAATCCTCACAGTAATTTCTGAAGAAATCCTACTATAAATTCCTTAAATATTCTTAGGAGCGATTTCTGGAGGAATCTTCGGCTCCTGAAAAAAAAAAAAAATATTGGTAGAATCCTTGCAGGAGCTCTGTCAGAAATTCTGGAAGAATTCTGCTCAACGACAATTTTTCAGAAGCATCTATGTCGATTATCTTGAAATGATACCTGAAGGAATTCCTCGGTGAAACTGAAAGGAAATCCTAAAAAATATGTAGAAACAACTGAAAGAACTACTGGAGCCTCGATAAAATTTGCCTGTTGTAATCCCTGGAAAAATTCCAGGAGTAATTGTGATCAATAAAGCAGATTTTTTTTTGGAAACATCCCTGATAAAATTGTTGCAGAAATCTATGGAAGAATCTCCAAATTATTTTAAAAGCCTCCTTCCTTCTGAATTTCAGGAACTTCTTTCGGGGTGCTTTTAAAATCTGATTCTAGGATTTCTTCAGGAGCTCCTTCCAGGATTCCTGTAGGAACTCTTTGCTAGATTCCTGCAGGAGTTCCTTATGAAACTCCTACAAATCATTCTGGAGTTGTTCCGAAAGTTTATTTGGGAATTCCTCTTTGTAGATGCTCCTAATGGATATCATCCATGGGTTTATTACGGAATTCCTCCAGGAGTTTTTCTTACAAAATTCTTTATGGGTAGATTCTAGGAGTTTCTACCGCTTTGTAACAAATTCCTCCTGAGTTCCTTCCAGGATTCCACCACCATTCCCAGGAATTCCTTCTGGAAATCCGAGAATTAAATATTCCAAAAACTTGGAAAACAAACTTTAAGGAACTTTAAGACTCCTGGAGGAATCTTGGACAGAACTTCGGTACAAACCTCTGATACAGTTCCTGGAGAAGTCCCGAAACTCCTGGAGAAATACTGGATGAAATCTCTTGAAGAAGCAGAAGCAGTTCCTGGAAGAATTCAAGATTTAACCTTTTCTCAGGATTTCAGGAGTCTCCTCTGAGCTGTAGCTATAAAAATCCCAGTGGCAACTTCTGGAGGAACCCCTAGAAGAACCTCAGATGGAGCTACCTGAGGAGTTACAGAATCACTCCAGAAGTAATACTGGAATGATTTTATGGGGAAAACAAGGAAGGAATTTCTAGAGGAATCCCCGGAGAAATTGCTGGGATATGTTCGGATGAAATTTCTGGAAGAATCCTTGAAGGAGTCTCGAAACAAACTCCTAGAAAGTTTTCGTGAGCAATTTCTGGGAAAATCCAAGAACTACTGAAGGAATCTTGAAAGGATTTTTCTTAAGAAAGCCCAGTAAGAATCAATAAAGGACTTTTCGAGAAATCCTGGAAAGAGATTTTCTTTAAAAATCTCAGAAAAATAGGCTGAAAGAATCACAACGGGAATCCATAATAAACCCCAGGAGACTCCTGATGGAATCCCGGTATGAATTCCTTTGATAGGTCCAGTCATAAATCAGCACACTTTCCCAAGCACGAGAACATCGCATTTTAAATTCAATCAAACCACCCATGGAAAGCAGTCGAAATTTGTCCGAATCGTAAACAATAAGGCCACGAAATGTCAAAGAATTAGACACGTTTACCCTAGCAACCGCGGGGTGCCTTATATGTTCAAAATCAATGCTCCTTGGATGTTTAAAACCAAGCCGAAGGACCAAACTCGAAGGATAATTATAACCAAAATCTACACTGTAGAAGCAAACATAATTTTGTTCAACCTTAGTGCACCTTCTTGACAGATGCTTCACTTGAAAGGCTCTTGACTTGAGCAGTAATGCCTGGTTTAGACTGTTCAATTGAAACGAGCATGTGAGTTGCAAACTTCTCAAACATGTTCAATCCAATGGAATGACGTGTTTAGACTGAGCAAATGACTTGGGTGTCCATTTGCACGCTCTTGAATGCATCTCAATTGAAGCAAGTGTTTACATTCTTCAACTCGTGCGGTGCGTAAGCAAACTGAATTGAGTTCAGCTCATTTGACAGATGACTTGAATTCAACTCACATGAATTGCGTGTTCAGACGGGGCAAGTGAGATGATTTCGTTTGACTTGAACAAAAAAGTTGAACATGTTCAACTTTCGTTCAAGTCAAGTCAGTTGCTCAACTGAGATGAACGGTGGTGTTTACACGTTCAATTCGCATTCAATTGGGCATTTTCCATTGACTTGAATCAAGTCACTTGCACTGTCTAAACCAGGCATAACGCTTCTCGGAAACTTTTGCGCTTGTGAAGCCCCTTGAAGCGGTACATAATTCTCACAATTTTACCAAGATCAAACGGTGGAAAAAGCAAGCCAAGAGAACATCTTATCCAGTTGATACATCTGTTGATGCGTCATCAAATGGCAAGTTCTCTCGACAGTCAATTGTCAGAGTTCAAAGCCGCCCCTTCCGCAACTTTTCTGCCATTCCTGAAGCTGAAGAATGTCACGCAGCTTTCCTGTGTACAACAAACCGCCAACTCATTGCAGTCAGCCCCAGCTCAGTCCCCATGGTGACGGTTGCACTTTTTTAATAAATTCATTTCATTGCCAACCACCAAGCCACCGCTTGCTGCGCTGCGCTGGGGAGCAGTACAGTGGAAAACTGTCGTTAAGCGACAGACTTATGGTTACAAATGAGAAAAGAAGTACAACAAAACCTAGCAGCCTGGGACTGCGGAAAACTGCCAACGCAAACGAATGAACAGAACGCAGTTCTAGACGAACATTTGAAAAGGGCCTATCTGCTTTGCGTAAACAAACATGTTTTTGTCTCTGTAGGGCCCATCTGCATCCACCCCCGCTCATCAACACCCTTATCAGAAAGAGTGTTCTTCAAGCTATCTGTTAAGGGTGTTGACGTGCGTGGGTGGATGCAGATGGGCCCTGCAGAGACAGAAACATGTTTGTTTACAAAAAGCAGATAGGCCCTTTTTCAAATGTTCGTCCAGAGTTGGCGTTGCGGCGGCATTCCAGCGGTAAACTGTGCTGGAGAGAACAAAAACGTGTCACATAAAAGTCCCAAGCAGGCGACGACGGACGATCGAGGGGTACGACAGAACAGAAGTGAACCCTCGGATGCAACTGACAGCGTCATACCTCTGCAGTTTCATTTACCGACAACACTGGTCTGTCCTGGAATGGGGCAGGTTTTAGGCATGGGTGGGTTCTTGGGGTGAACGGGTGAAACAAAAACAAAAGAAAATTCCTCTCGGACAAAGCACTGACGGAATGGTTGATGAAGACGGGGATCCTGGCGCTGCTCTGCAGCAGCCAGTTCGATGTAACGAACAGTCTGACGTGACGTGCCTGCCTCGTGTGACGCCAGCAGCCACTGACTGTAGGACTGGCTGGCTCTGAAGCGAGAGAAAGGATGATCTACGGTGGTGGACCTTAATTGCTTTTAGCGTAATGAGAAAGACATTTTGTGTTCTAAAGTTTCCTTTTTGTTACGTCTGTTAGTCTCGATTTTACATGCTCCCCTCGCGCCGCCCATCAAGTGGAGTTAAACTGCGGAGAAAATTAGGGTGCTTCTTGCAACACAGGCTTACGCTGGGGCAGGGTTGCCAGATCTTCATTTGGAAGACACTTGACAAGAAAGGCAAGACTGATTCCCTCTTCTGAATGGAAGCAATCTAACTATCGGTTTGAATATCATTTCATCATATTAGAGAAGATCTGGCAACCCTGCACAGACTCCACCCTTGATCGGAGGAGAATCCTCTTTTGCCGAGTGAGTGCGCTCGCGTCGCGTAATGCTAGGCGGAACAACAGTTTGAAGAAGTAAGTGCAAAGAGCTGACGAAGCAGCGCAATTGAGAAGCTTTTTGTTGACTTGTCAAGTTCTCGGGAAGCAGCAAAGCCAACTTGATTAACTGAACGAAGCGAGTAGCGGGAGCACAGTGGCACAGGTTCGGTCATCGTTTGTTGAGTGAACAATAAATATTGCCCCTGTTGTCGTCGCCATCGGAAAGCTAAAGACAGTTGGCGTTCGTTGGTGGTGAGACCGATCGTTATTATTTATCCGGGGAAAGTTTTGCCTCACGCCACGCCACGTCGAAGCACGTCATGATCCGATGAAACAACAACAACAACAACAAAATGCGGAGCTCTGACTGGCTTACTACGATGGCGCGCCGGCACGGCACGCAGAAAAGTCACAAAAGTTTCGCCGGAAAATGCTACTTAATGCAAGGCGAGTTCATAAATAATGATTCACCATTTTTCTCAGCTCGGACCTGTTTTGGGCGGGGGTATTGTTTATTCATCAGTCTCCATCGATTATAGGGTTGTCCCACTGCTTTTGACCCCCGAACAAAAAAAAAAACACATTCAATCGCAGACCCGACTTCATCACGGCGGCGAGCCGTTAATCATTAGTGTGAGTGAGTCCGGAACTCGCTGCTGTCATCCCCCTCGTTCACTCTATGCTAGCCAATTGGCACACCCCTGCCTGCCTGCTTGCTGTTGGCTTGCTGCAACATTGATGAAGTGCTGTTCAATATTTTTCCCCATCGTTTCACTTAGAGAAAATTATGTTAAATTTTCAATTACTCTCGTCCGCTTGATGAAAACAAGCGATACGACGAGCGAGCGACCACTGACTGTTGCACTACTGTGGAATGGCATGGGGGAGTAGGAAACAGATGAGAGAAATATTGAACGTAATTAGTCAAGTCTGCGTGTTCGAGGCGTGAGAAGAGCCTGATACTATGGCGATGGATGGGAATAACAAGGTGGAAAATGAAGTGGGCAATTTTTTTTCCGGTTGATTGGAGCAATGAAAATTTGTTTACATTTTATATTTTTTATTTTTTTCATCAAGGCGAAACTGGAAGCATTTTCTCATTTTTTTCGGTTTTTGATTTTTTATTAAATAACGAAGCAATATTTTCAAAACCGGTTTTCGTGCACATGTAGAGTATAGAACAAGGTATCTTCTGATTTTTTTTGAGGTGAAAAATGTTTACCGTTTTCGCAGAAACCATTTTTTTGTGAAATTTGGTTCAAAAATGGTTTCTGCAAAAACGAAAAACATTTTCCACTACAACAAAAATTTAGAAGATACCTTGATCCATACTCTACATGTGCACGAAAACCGATTTTGAAAATATTGCTTCGTTATTTAATAAAAAATCAAAAACCAAAAAGTGAGGAAATGCTTCCAGTTTTGCCTTAATAGTAGGAGAAAAAATGTGCAAAATATGATGTATGGATAGAGCTAAACATGCCTTATTCAATCAGTTTATTCAAATTGTTCTTGGCAAATTAACATCAAAAAAACACAGGACGTCCAATTTCGGAGAGTTGTAAATGAAATGACAGTAAGAAATCGCGTTGATTTCGTCAAATCACAAATACTTTTGGACGTCCAACGAAATTTCAGTATTGGTCGAAGGCTCTCACGTTTCAGAATGTTGTCCTCAGATGGCAGATCAGTGTATCGAAGATGTTGACAAAATCATGCATATATCAGAGAAATTGAATTTGGAATCAAGAGCCACCCTGGATTCCAATTGACGATGAACTCAATATTGTTTGGAAAGCTGGCAACACTGTTGACTACTGATAAAATAATAAATTGCCCGAAGAAAACTCAATTCCTCCAGGAATTGCTCCAGGGATTGTTCTAGGGTTTGGTCCAAGGATTCCACTAAGAATGTCCCTAGGAATTATTCCATTAACTTATGCCGGGATTTATCCTCATATGTTTTCTAAAACATGTTCAAGATTTTTTGAGGAATCATTTTGGAATGATTCTTAAAACTGCTCCATGAATCAACGATATGCCGGAAAATCTCGCAGATTTCTTTGACAATCTTTGAAGGTATCATCCGGAAATTCTAGCAGGATTCCTAAAAAAAAACTTCAACCTCCTTAAAAAAAATTTCTATGAAACCATTCAGCACTCCTCCAGGAATCCTTCCAAGGGTTTCTTCAGGAATTTTGTAAATGGTTGATTTAGTTATTTTTCATAGATTCCGCCAGAAAATGTTCCAAAAAGTCTTCAAATAATTCTATAAAAAAATATTTTTATGTAGTACTCTCCCTGAAATTCCTCCTAAGAATCCTTTTAGGATTGTTCCAATTTTTCTAGGAATTCCTTCATTGGTTTCTGCAAAAATATATTCCAGTACTACTTTAGGAGTTTCTTCTGTGATTCTGTGATTCCTCCTGTGATTTTTTTTAACAAGATGTACTGAGATGATCCTGCAAGGATTTTTGAGAAATTCCACAAAGAATTCTTTTGTAATTTTTAGGCAATTTCTGGAATAATTTTCTGGAGAAATCTCTGAACAAACTCTGCTGTGTTTCGAAAAGACATCAGGGCAGATATATCTGAATAAATGTCGAGACCAATTAAAACATTTTTTTTTCAGAAATTGCTGAAGGAATTTCACAAAGATTTCTTAGAAAAACGCTGGGATGAATTTCCGGTAGAAACCCTGTAGGATTTGTAAAGAAGTTTTTATAAAAATATCTGGAAAACTCGTTGGAAAAAAAATCTGAAGAAATTTCATGCTAAATTTCCTGAAAAAATCCCCTCAATTTTAAGGAAGTCTCTGGAGCAGGGATGCCAGATGATATTTTAAAAAGTCTGTATTACTCGTTTCAAAAATTTGTATCTCATACAATAATATAATAGCCCCTCTGATTCAAAAATCTGTATTTCAAATCTGTAGGAATGCTCAAAAAATCTGTATAATATAAATAAATCACTATATATGGCATCCCTGCTCTGGAGAAATATACCTTCTAAAAGCAATTTCAGAAAGAATCCCACTAGGAATTTCTGAGAGAAACCCTGAGCAAGTTCTGAAGAAATCTTCAGCAGAATCCCTGTAGAAATTTTAGGAAGCACTTTTGAATGAATCTGTGGAGTAATATTCGACGAAATCCCAGGAAAACTTCTGGAAGAATCTCCATTCTTGTAGAAATACCTGGAGAAACATCTCGGGAAACCCATGGTGAAGCTCCAAAAAAAAAAAACAGTATTGAGAAATTTGTAGGAAAATTCAATTGTAGGAATTTTTTTGGAAGATTTTCTAGTAGTATTCTTGGAGAAAACTGTGGACGAATTTCTTAAAAAAATGCCTGAAATCCTTGATTAATACATAGATGAGTTTTTGCATAGGGATATTGCAGATAGGGAATATAGGGAAAAAACTCTTAAGATATTCCTAAAGGAATTTCCATTGAAATGTCCTGGAAATATTTTTGAATTAATATCTTGAAGAACCCGTTAAGAAATTATTGGAGTTATCTTTAGAGGAAATGCCGGATAGATTTTTGGGATAATACATGGAAGAATATCTAAAAGAAATTCTGAAGGAATCACTGTACGAACTTCAGCAATAAACTCTTCAGAAATTCCTGCCTAAATCACTGACAGTATCAATGCAACGATCTCTGGAAAAATTCCCGTAGGATTTTTGGATGAAGACATTTTTGGAAACATTCATGAGGGAAATTTCAATGGAATCCCTACAGCAGTTCCTGAACAAATCTCTTGTGAACTTTCTGAAAAAAAGAATACCTGAGCGAATTTCTGAAGGACTATTCGTTTTCTGAAGAAACCATAAAAAGAATGTAGTGAAGAAACTTTTCATTATTTTTTTTAAGAAATCTCTTTGAAATTTTCTGAAGGAGTCGCTGGAGAAATTTCCGATGAATTTTCTGAAAAAAATCCCAAGAAGAGCTTCTGAGGTAATTCCTGGTTGAGTTGCAGAACGAAACTAAAACCTCAATTTATGCACATGGCTAGGGATGCATAAATTAAAAAAGGCATAAAATGGAGGAAATTTCTGCATAAATTAAGGTTGGGCTTTAATAAGGGAATCTAGTTCGTGAGAACTGGTCTTGTTCCTGAGCATTTTAAGTGGGCCAAGGGGGTTTCGATAAAGTTCCCAGAGAACCCAGAAAAAGGGCTTCAGGGGCGTTTCTGGGAATTTGGGGTGCTTTTTAAGGTCGTTCTGTCAGGTTTTGATGGCGCGTTTACATGGGATTACGGAAAATTCAGGTGCATTTCAATAGAATTTAAGGGGTTTCAGGGACGTTTCAAGGTGCTATAAGGGCAATTCAGGGGATCTCAGAAGCCTTTAAATTGCGTTACAAGGGGTTTGAGGAGCGTTTCCCGGCATTTCAGAGTAATATCAGAGAATTTCTAGGGGTTTCAGGAGCATTTTAAGGGCGTTCCTAGAGATTTTAGGGGCGTATGATAGCATTTTAGGGACGTTTCGATGTATTTCAGGTCAGGGTCGTATCAGGGGGTTTCAGAAACATGTTTAACCTTCCGTAACTCGCGCGGTTGACTACCTGCGTCAGCACCATGCTAATGCTGAGTACAAAAAGCGAGATTTTTCCAACGTGTTGCACAAAATACAACAGCGCGATCGCTCGAGGGTTAAATCAAAAAGCATTTCAGGGACGTTTCAAAGGATTTTGGGATGGCGTCCCTGAAAATCCTCTGCAGCTTCCTGAAACGCCTCAAAGATCCTCCTAAAACCCTCTTGGACCCTATGTAACGCACCTGACGCGCTCCGAAACTTTCGAAAACTCCTCCGTAACGCTTCCGTAACGCCTCTGAATCCCGCCAAAAACGCTCCGAATCATCCTGAAATGCTACCAAAGTTCCCCTTAAACGCCCTCGGACCCCATGTAACGCACCTGAGATGCTCCGAAAACCCCGGAAACTCCTTCGTAACGCTTCCGTAACGCCTCTGGATCCAACCGGAAATGCTCTGAAACTTCTTCAAATGTCTCTAAAATTCTCCTTAAACCCCCTCAGACCCCATGTAACGCACCTGATACGCTCCGAAACCCCCGGAAACTCCTTCGTAACGCTTCCGTAAGGTCTTTGAATCCCGCCGAAAATGCTTTAAAACTTCCTGAAATGCTTCCAAAATCAACCCTTAAATCCCCTCGGGTCCCCGTATCGCCTCTGAATCCCGCCGAAAATGCTCAGAAACTTCCTTAAATGGCTCCAAAATCCCCCTAAAATCCCCTCGGACCCCATGTAACACACCTGAGACCTTCCAAAACCCAAACCCCCCAAAAACGTCTTCGTAAGGCCTCTGAACCCCGCCAAAAATGCTCTGAAACTTCCTAAAATGCCTCCAAAATCCCTTTAAAATCCCCTCGGACCCTTATTTAACGCATCTGAACCCTGCATAACGCTTCCGAATCCCTCTAAGACCCACCTGGAGCCCATGTAACGCACGTGAGACCCTAGGAAGCCCCCGAAAACGTACCTGTAACGCTTCCAAATCCCGTCGAAAATCCTCTGAATCTCTCTGCAATACTTACGAAAAAACCCCTCAGATTCCCGAAAACCCCCCGAGATCTCCTTGTACCTCGTGGAAACCCCTTGGGACCCCCTGAAACTCCCCTGTGAATCCCATTTACTTATCCCTATAAACACCCCCTGGCCACCGTTGCGATAGTTACAGTCATTATTAAATATTGTTGTGCACAATATAGGTTCTGAGTAGCTTTTTCTCTTTTTATGCAGGGCATAAAAAAGGTGCACAAATTAAAAGTGCATAAAAATAACATGCATAAATTGAGGTTTTAGTGTACCAGGAACTGGCTCCAGGGTTTCTCCAGGTACGTCTTCGGAAGTGCCCTTTGGTGTGCCACCAGGTATATAAGCGGTTTCAAAAAATCCGGAATTTCACCAGTATTCCTCCAGGAATTCCATCCAAAGTTCGTCTATGCATGTTTTATGGAATGTTTCCATGAATGCCAGCATTATCACCATGAACTTTGTTACAAATACGCTCCAAAACTTCCATCTCAAGTTCTTCTAGCTGTTTTCTTGTTTGGGATCTTAGGGAGTGCTAGCAGGAAGTTCTTGCAGTAATTTTTTTAAAGAGTTATATCCTATTCAGAGTTACGGTATGAAATCCTTAGCGACATCACTGATAAACCTCGAAGAATCAGTGAATTCTTTTAAAAGAGTATCTGAACATTCTTCCAAAAGTTCTTCTGGGGATGGTTCTATGAATTCTACCGAAATTCCTCTGGGGAAGATTTCTCTGAAGTACCTCGAAAAGTTCCTCATTAAGTTATTCCAGAAGTGGTTCTTATAATACAATTTTCCGAGATGTTCTTCCAAAAATTTTTGCAGAAGTTTCGCCAGAATTTCTACCGATGTCAGCCGGCAATTCATATAGCAGTTCCTCCGGAAGGTCATCCAGAACTTTCTCAGGATTTCTTTATGAGTTCTCCAAGATTCTTTCCCAAGAACTTACCAAAATTCTTCTACAAATATCAGCCAGGACTTATGCTGGGATTCGCAAAGAATTTCTCAAGTTATTCAAAGATTTAGTTTGATTCATTTTTTCGTTCATAAATTCTTAAAATAATTCGGTTTTTAACAGAATTTTTCTCAAAATTTTACCAAGGATGAATGCTATGAACGTCTTGCAGAATTCCTTTAGAAATTATTTCTAGGAGTTCTTCATGAGTACCTCTAAGGCTCTTTCTAAGGCTTATTCCATGGATTTCTGCAAGAATTTTTTCAGGATTTCACCCAAAGTTTTCAGATATTTCTGTAGAAATTTTTCCAATATTTTTCGCAGGAAATTCTGCACAGATACTTCAAGAACCAATTTCGGAAAAGATTCTTTCAGCATTTTGCCCAGGTTTGCTCGAATGTATTTTAATGTTTCTTCAATAATTATCCAAGAATTTCTCCAATAAATACTCGAGCATTTCCACCGCAAATGTTTCCAATACCCTCAAGTATCGCTGCAGTCATTTTTCGAATAATCTTTCAGGAAATTCTATCAAGGATTTTTTCGAGAAAGCTTCAATTTTTTTTTTGCGAAATCCCAGTTTGGATTCCTACATGTAATCTTATAGGGGTTCCAAGAATGATTGTTTCAGGATTTCCTCCAGAATTCCTCCAAAAGTTTTCTTAGGAATTATTCAAAGGGGCCGTTCAAAAAAAAAATGGCGTAGCGTGTTTCGAACGGTTTCATAAGCATACTTTCCCATACCAAATACATGACTGGTAGCATAATCAGAGACTCCCCCTTCCCCCTAAAATTCTATATCATTAATGGAAGTTATGTTGGGATTTACTTTCAAATATTTTCTAAAACATCTACAAGATTTTTTTAGTAATCCTTTTTTAATTTTCCTCAAAACTTTTCCATGAGTTCTTCCAATGATGCACCGGAAATTCCCGCAAAGATTTCTTCGGGAATCTTTAAAGGAATCATCCGGAAATTCTAGAAGGATTCCTGTACGAATCTGCAAATGTTATTCTTGAAAAAAAAAAACAAATTTAATTTTATTTAAAAATTATTCTAAGAATGGTTCTTAGCACTTCTCCAGGAATCTTTCCAAGGCCTTTTTCCAGGAGTTCCATAAATGATTCATCCAGGTATTTTTTTCTCAAATCCACCAGAACATCTTCCACAAAGTTTTGAAATGTTTATTTGAAAAAAAAATCAAAGAATTCCTGCAATTACTATTGCTAAGATTCCTCCAGAAATTCTTTTTAAATTTCCTTCAGAAAGGATTTCTTCGTCCGGGAACTGCTAGAGGAACTTCTCGGAGAAATCCCCACATATAACTCCTCTAGGAATCCACAGAGAGCACCCCTGGATTTATTTCCAAAGCCAATTCTTGGAGAAATCATCAGTGAGAACTACTGAAGAAACATTCAGAGGGACCTTATGGTGAAAACCTCGGACGAAGCTCCTGTAGAAATTCCCAGATGGAACCTCCGAAGAAAAACCCCCGGAGGAATCTATAGAGGTAATTCCTAGAGGAATCCCCAGAGAGAACCCCTGGACGATTGGACGGATCTCCAGAGGGAACTCCTGGACTAATCTGGGGAGGTAACTCATCTAGAAATCCTCAGAGTGAACTCCTATTGTAATCCCCAGAGGGAACCTCTGGAGGAATCACCAGATTTACCTGGAAAATTCCCAGCTTCTGAAGGATTTTATTCACCGAATTCGTAGAGGAATCCCTAGAAAGAACTCCTGGAGGAATACTTAGAGGAATCTCCTAGAGAAATCCCTTGACGGAACCCTTGGAGGAATCTCCAGATGGAACTTCTGGAGGAATCCCGGGAGGTAACTTCACTAGGAATCCTAGAGGAACCTTCAGAGGGAACCCTTGGAGGAATCTTCAGAGGTAACCTCTGGAGGAATCCGCAGAGGAAACTTCTACAGGAATCCTTGAAGGGAACCTCTAGAGAAATCACCACAGGGAACCCTGCCTTGGAGGAATCTCCACAGGAAACTTCGGAAGGAATTCTCAGAGGGAACCTCTGGAAGAATCCCCAGGGCGAACTCCTAGAGAAATCCCTAGAGAGAATCCCTGAATAAATGCCCAGAGAGAATCCGTGCAGGAATCCTCAGGGGGAACCTGTGGAAAAATCCCCAGAAGGAACCTCTGGAGGTATCCCCTGACGGAACCTCTGGACGAATCCTCAGAGGAAAACTCTGGAGAAATCCCTAGAGCTTACTTCTAGAGGCATCCCTAGAGATAACCCTTGAAGGAATGCCCAGATGGAACCTGTGTAGAAATCTCCAGAAGGATATTCTGGAGGAATCCCTAGAGGAAACCTCTGGGGAAATTGCCAATGCGAACTCCTAGAGGAATCCCCAGAGAGAACCCTTTGAGGAATTCCTAGAGAGAATCCCTGGAAAAATGCCCAGAGAGAACCCGTGAAGGAAACCCTAGAGGGAAACTCTGGAGGAGTCTTCAGAGGGAACCTCTGGAGGAATCCCCAGGGTGGAACCTGTGGAGAAATCCCTAGAAGGAACCCCAGGGGGAACCTCTGGAAGATTCTCGAGAGGGATTACCTAGAGGAATCCCCAGAGGGAACCTCTGGAGGAATCTGGAGGAATCCCCAGAAGAAATCTGAAGAGGCAACCCCTGAGGAAACCTTTTTGGGAGTCCTCGGAGGGAATCTTCGGAGAAATCCCCAGAGGTAAACCCTGGAATAATGTCAAGAAAGATACTCTGGAGGAACCCTAAAGGGAACCCTTAGAGAAAGCTCCAGATGAAATTCCAACTCCCAGAGGGAACTCTTAGAGGAAACCCCAGAGGGAGCCTCTGAATGAATCACCAGAAGGAACCTCTAGAGGATCCTCCTGAGGGAACCTGAGAACCCCTGAAGGAGCCACCAGAGGGAACTCCTGGGGAAATCGACACTTCGAAGCACTTAGAAGCTGGCCAGATACTTGAACTGGACCTGGTGGTTTAAAGATTAACTTCCTGATATTGCGAGGAGATGCAAATAGTATGAGGTCGTCAAACAACACATATAAAACATCAAAAATACACTTGTCATCATACTTCCATCCGACTCGCTCGCATCGAACCTATCGCATTTTCCGGCAAATCCCCTTGACAACCGTAACGAGCTACTGGCTTTCGCCACCGCTTACTACCATTTCGGACAACTACCTACGCAGATACTTTCAACAACTTTCCAGCGCTCCACCGCCTGCTGTGGCATTATTTCATTTCTTGAAAGTTACAACCACAATTTTTTTTTTTTTCGTTCGTCCTCTCGCACACTGCGTCAACAACAACCCGGCCAGCCGACGAAGCAACTCTCAAAGTCTCAAACACAAGAAACAGGAAAATCACTGTGCAGCGTCGGCAATCCTTTCTCGGATGCCTGCCGGTAGGGGGAAACCACTCCCTCTCTCGGTGAAGCGTAAAAGAATAAAAGAAAATTATTAAACACACAGAAATGAGGGGACGAGGGAGAGGGGAGGAGTACGTGCGTTCCCCCGGAAAGGAAACTACAACTTTTTCCTTTGCATTTTTAGTGCTGCCCCCTTTTCGTGAAAATGCACCCTGCACCAACTCCGCAGCCTGGTTGGACCCGAAAACGTAGGAGGCCGGTCGGTCGGCGATGGGTGGACGTGGAAGTAAACGAGCCAGAAAAGAATATTTTATAGAAGAACGATGATGCAATGCTCTTTCCTAGCCGGGGCTGCTGCTGCCGGTTTCCTGTTCTCTCCACCAGGGTGGAAGAGAGACAGGAAGGAGGAGAAGATCGGGTCGCAGGAGGCGGGATTGAAATAAAAGATATTTTCCTTTAGAAAAATGTGCCTTCTTACTGCCACGAATGTAAGAGGCGCAGCAGTGCCCATCGGTGTGTAGGGAAAAGTGGGGCATGGGTGCGCTGCGATGTCTTTCGCTTCCGGCTGTGTTCTCCGTGTTCTCTGTGTTCTCTGTGTTCTCTGTGTTCTCTGTGTTCTCTGTGTTCTCTGTGTTTTCTGTTTTCTGTTTTCTGTTTTCTGTTTTCAGTTAGATGTTTTTTTTTTCTGAAATGCAATTAAAACCCCGTTTTACTCTAAGACTTTTTTTCCTCTCATTCTACTTGGAAAGGGGTCGCTAACTGGTATCAAGATGATGATGATGATGACCACGGCGTTGGGACAAAAGCGCCACTCCGCCAGAAAAGAAATGGAAACGATGGGGCCATAATAGCGATAATAATGATGATGAAGATGATGATGCTGCTGCTGGTGCTTTTTTCCAACTGGTGGTGGCGAGAAATATGCGACCTTAAGATTTTTATCTCGCCCATGCTCGGCCGGCACCAGCCTTGGCGAGGCAGGCTGTGATTTTCGCTGGAACCGATTTTTTCCTTCACCCACGCCCACACGCCTACTATGATATGATTGGGGTACTTACGCTTGATGAGTGACGTCTTGTAGTCGGCGTACTGCTCGCCGGGTTCGACCCGGGCCGGAATCGTCGCCAGGCAGGTGATCTCTATCCGGCCGACGTTGTTGGTGAGGGCCTCGGTGATGCGGATCGCCAGCTGGCTGTAGCTGGCCGCCACCCGGTGCTGCTTCCTGTACTCGCCGGTGGCGTCGTTCACGTGCCGTCGGATTTTGTGCTCGTACGTGTTGCTGGTGGAAAAGAAGAATATCGAAATGTCAATTAGAAAGGTTCTAGTGGAAGGGGGAAACCAGGTGAAAGTTCCGAAGTTTTAATGGTATTAGGTCAATCAAGACACGTGCATACGTGAGCGTGGGTTGAAAAGTTCTCTTGCTACATTGTGTGAAATCGAAAGATGTCTATACCCTCCATTTCTTGGAGAATAACGTACTTGTGTGGTATATGTCTGACAATGATCATCTCTCAGTGTCTTTAGAGCTTGTCCCTCAATATGTTAACGGACAATTGATAACGCACGCACATTGCCCACCCAGGGTAACGCCTGCGCTGTCGACTGACAGCTGCTGATGAGATCATAGCAGGCCACGGCTCTGCCTCTTTCTTCGGTCAGCGTTCGCCCACGTCGGACGTGCTGCAGTGCATCGGGTCGCTGCGATGGGCGATTCTCATCGAGAACCATAAGCCAAATTCCCACAGTACTCATGGTGGCATTTATTTAGTGTGAAACGTAACGCTTGAATTCACTATTTTTGACGGCCTTTCCTTCTCCGAAAAGCTTTTCAATGAGAATATCTCAACATTGATGCCTTTCTGATATTGAGTCTTAGAGTTCTTTCAGAAATTAATTAGGACTTATTCAATCCTTTCTACAGGGATTCCTTCAGAAAATTTTCCGATGATACTTCAGGAATTTCTTCAAAGAATCTCTCAGTAACTCCTGTACCTACAAAGTTAGAACAGAATCTATTCCTTGGCAGTTTTCCATGAATTTTAAAATAATTTCCTGCAGAGGGCTTTCCACTTCATCCAGGTATTATTTTTTGAAAAATTCCTGAAATTTTTTTTTCAGAAATTTCTACAGTGGTTTTTTATAGAATTCCTTCAGGTTTTTTTTTTTAGTTTCATTGGGATTTCCAGTGAACTCTCAAAAGTTTATTGAGGGATTGCTTCAAGAATTTAGCTGGTCCTTTGTCTGAAATTTCTGCTGACATTTTTATAGAAGTTCATTCGGAAATCCCTCTACGGATGTCTCCAAGAATCCCTCCAGAAATTTGCAATGTTTTCTTAGAATTACTTACACAGTTCCTCCAATAGTTTTTTGTGAATTAGTTTTTGGAACTAAGGAGGTATGAGTTTTCAAGTACTCACCGAGGTATTCATCTAGGAATTTGTGTGACAGTAGATTTATGTTGGCATATTGAACCGTGGACAACGACTCACGGCACATCAACTGATCCTAGTAGGCATGGCCAATCTCAGCCACCCGCGTCGTCGTCACTCATAGTAACGTCACAGTGTAAAGTCAGACTGCATTCCGGCAGCTCCCACTTGCTCGCAACAAATATAAAGTGCACATTTGGCGATCCTGCCGGATTTAATTTCAGAAGAACCTATTGGTAGTAGATGTGGGCAAGCGGGGGCATTCGAAAATAGTATTGTGCCATTGTGTGTGATTTGTTTTTTCTTTTCAAAGTGAAGTACTTGTGCGAAAAATCGAGTGAGTGTGCTTCTTCCGCTTGAACCTCTTGCGGGCGTTCCCAATGGTAGGTTGATTTGTCCGGTCTGGGGACCGCAGGCTGAGGTATGGTAAGTTACTGCTTGAACATTTTATTATACATTTTAAATCGTCGAATTTATAATTTGTGTTCCTAACTAATGTGGTGTGCATCGTCCGACAATGCTTTACGAAGAGCTTTGCGTTGTTGATCATACATATGCATTAGTGCGCGGTTATCCAATGTGGTGATATTAATGTAGCCCAGAATGTAGCTTTTTTATAAAAGAAAAAAAAAAAAAACAACGGCCCGCAACCTTTGCGACTAATGCGTGAAAAAAGGGGCAGTACTTCTGGCGTGATTCAAACAAGGGTCACTGGTTAGGTCGGCGGCGCGGCAATGAATCAATTAATCAATCAAACACAATGCTAGAAAAGCGCTCTTCTAAAACATTAATTTATTGTGCCTTGCAAGATAAATCCGCGAAACGCGTTAGTCTTCTTCTTTTCCATCAAGTTGCAAAAATATGACCGCACCACTATGAGCGACCAGATGGTCAGAAATTCTACATGCGGCGCTTATATCAAATCCACATGAGGCTGCGGCGATATGGCCGCGAGGAGATGCACGCGATACAGACGCGATGTGGAAATGGAAAAGATGAAGCCGTATCCCCCTGCAGCAACACTAAATAACATCCCGATTATTAAACACAAAACCGACGAGGTGATGCGTGATGCGTGTGCATATAAGTGAATCAATGTCGCGATAAATATTATTACGATTTCTGGCCACCTGAGTTGCCATTGTGTTAACTTTTGTTTTGATATGAACGGCCTGAAGGCTGCTGCGATGCTGCTGGGTGGGTGACAGTATCTGTTAGATTTTGACATTGCGTCTGTATCGCGGGTATCTCCTCGCGGGCATATCGCCGCCGCCCAATGTGGATTTATTATGAGCGCCGCAATATGCAGTGTGTGATTATTTTTTAAGAAGTGCTCGAACCGCTTGTGCGAAAATAATGTGTGAGCGTACTTTTTCTCCGGAAGGAAGGAAAACTTCACGGATGGGGACTGCAAGCTTCATGGGGAAGTTAATGCTTGGATGTTCCATAAGTGAAGTAACATGTATCGTCTGGCGATAATTTGGATGGAGTTTTTGCGTTGTTCGCAAGTTTTGTTATTATGACAAAAAAGTTGAATAAAACTGATTTTTTTCCTAGTTCGCAAGCGTTGTGGCTAGAGGGTAGTCCATATCATTGTAACTATGTAAAAAAAAAAACATAATTTTCGATGTTATTTAAAAGGCTACTACTCTAACTACTACCATAGTACAATAATACTATAACTATCAATTCAAAACATCGAACCCACTGCGTTTAAAAAAAAACCCAAATTAATCCACCTAGAGGTGATAGTGCCTTTCTCGTCGTATATGTTCTCACGTTCTTTCCGTCGACGTAAGTCAAAGAGTTCCTGAATCCTGATATTTTTTAAGAAAAGTAAGCATTTTATCAAAGCCATCATTGAATTGACTTAAAACTTATTGATGGCACAAAGGTATTCCGACGTTGTGTTCAGCGTATAAGCAGAGCTGAATAATATCAGATTTCTAAGTTGACTGCTTGAGTACCTTCACTAACATTGGGAGCTGATCAATATCAAGACGATACAATGGTTTTTCGGTTTTATCACGCTCAAAAAAAATTTTACCGTGATATAAACGAAACCGTGAATTTGGCGAAACGAGAAATAAATGTAAATTTTTTATCCAAAATTGTTCAGCTGCAAAATATATCAGTCGTAGCTTATATTTATTAACTGTTTTGGTGGACTGGACAATGCTGTATTGATTTTATATTGATTTCGGAATGTTTTAAAACAAGTGTGATAAAAACGAAATGAAAATCGTGATAAAATCGAACAGAAAACCGTGAATTTGGGCGAGTAGTGATTAAAACGACTAGTGATAAAACCGAAAAGCCACTGTACTAACAAGCTAAGATATAACTTTTGACACAATCACAGATCACTTTGCGGTCTTCGATAAAGTTTTTTTCTGCACATTCTAGGTTATATTTGACCGTTGAAAACAAGAACGTAGTAAGTATAGTGAGACGTCTGTTTGTATGTGGGTTTAATATGTCAAGATTTTGTTCTCTTACACATAGTTATTTATCGCTTGCATTGATTTTATTTACTTTCGTAGTTCCGGCGAAGCATCAAACGCTGGTTGTGCAACCCAAGCGGTAGTCTCTAATGTGGTATGAGCCTATTTTCTAGTTAACCGTTCCTCAGGTTATTAAAAAGCCGTGATGATATATTTGGTTACTTTCCGGAACAGGTTCCGGAGCACCACTGGGTCTTCCAAATATAGTCTGAGGCAATATCACTGCTAACGTACATTAGGTTACCTAAAAAAACACGATTTGATTTATCTTATGCATGGGTACAGATCACTTTAACATTTGACCACTTCCAGTGGGACACCCAGAACTAGTTTCGGTACACTGCCGGTTGTCTAAAATATGGTCTGAGGCTATGTTCTTACGAATCGATCATAGTGTTATCAAAAAAGGGTCTCCAGTTGGCCTAGTGGTTAAGGTTATGAATCGCCAATCTGGAAACGGCGGGTTTGATTTCCGTTCCGGTCGGGAACATTTTCTCGACTTCCTGCGCATAGTTTATCATTGTACTTGCCTCACAATATACAGATTCATGCAATGGCAGGCAAAGAAAACCCTTCAATTAATAACTGTGTAAGTGCACAAAGAACACTAAGTTGAAGAGAGACAGGCCAAGTTCCAATGCGAACGTCGAGCCATAAAGAAGCAGCAGTTATCAAAAAAGCTGCTATTTGATGTACTGTCAAACCCCGCGTATTCATCACTCTTTAATACGACACTTTTTAATTTGTATCCCGCTTATTCGAAATTTGTTGAATTAAAAAATGATCAAATGTCACAGTGTAATGCACTGTAAATACGAATGATACGATATTGTGATGCTCGGAAGTGAACCTCGGAAGCCAACAATCGTAAAATGAACAAGCTATCAATTCGTACCACCACAATATCTGTAAGATTTGTGTACAAAAACAAATCATACAATCTAAACAAAACTATAATAGAGTTAGTTTATCGAATTAAAAGTTTATCCAGGTAATTTGACAGCAATCATTGTCGAATAAGCGTGGTAAGACCGGTATGGTCCAATTTCACATTTACCACTTTCGGTTCACATTTTGCCACATACCGTTTGTCCCTGATGTGGTCTTAGACTATAGTTTCATGCAAATTATCAATCAGTTTTTCTAAAAAGTCGCAAATTGATGTAATGCATGTATGGGTTTGGTTCATTTGTGCATTTCGCCAGTTCCGGCGAGGCACTCGAATCTGGTTCCAGAACACTACTAATCTGAGACTATTTTCTTGCTGACCGTTCTTCGCGTTGTCGAAGAAGCCGTTGTTTAATGTGCTGCGTGTATGCGTTTGGTTCTTTTCTACATTTGACCACTTCCGTCGGGGCACCTGGAACCGGTTTCGGCATACTATTGATTACCTAAAAAGCCATTTAATGTGTCGAATTTATGGGTTTGGTTCTCCTTTACATTTGACCACTTCCGATGGGGCAACCGTAATCGGTTGCGGAACACTACCGGTTGTCCCCAATATGGCCGGAAACTTTTTTTTGCCTAATCAAGAGGCCAAAAAATCCACGAATTGATGTGTCGCTTGCACGGGTTTGGTTCTCTTTTATAGTTGGCCATTTCCAGTGGGACACCCGGAACCGGTTCCGGATCACAACCGATTCAGATATGTTCTGAAAATATTTTCCTAATTACTATTCATCAGGATATCAAAAAAGCCACTATTTGATATGTCGCTTGCATGGGTTTAATTAACTTTTATACTTTTCCATCTCCGGCGGAACATCTGGAACCGGTTCCGATATGGTATGAGAATGCTTTCCTGCTTACTGTTCATCAGGCTATCGAAAAAGCTGCGGTTTGATATGTCGCATGCATGGTTTTAGTTCAATTTCATATTTGGCCACTTCCGACGGGACACCCGGAACCGGTTCCGGGACACAACCGGTTCAGATATGGTCTGAGAATATTATGCTGCTTACTGTTCATCAGGATATCGAAAAAGCCACTATTTGATATATCGCATGCATTGTTTTAACTAACTTTTATACTTGGCCACTTCCGGCGGGACATTTGCAACCGGTTCCGGGACACTACCGGTTCCGATATGGTCTGAGAATGTTTTCCTGCTTACTGTTCATCATGTTATCGAAAAAGTCGCGGTTTGATATGTCGCATGCATTGGTTTGATTCACTTTTATGTTCGGTCACTTCCGGCTGGACTCCCGGAATCGGTTCCGGGACACTACCGGTTCAGATATGGTCTGAGACTATTTTTCTGTTTACCATTCATCAAGTTATCGAAAATGCCGTAGTTTGATGTGCCGCATGGATGGGTTTGTAGCGTTTTCATATCTGGCCCCTTCCTGGGGTACCGGTCCGGAACACCTAAATGGCCATAACTCCGGAACGGCTGGACCGATCTGAACCATTTTCAATAGGAAACAATGGGACCAGATTCCGCTTCGAATGAACCGTCGGTCATTAAAATCGGTTGAGGTTTACTGCCAAAAAGTGATGTGAGTTTTTTTTGTACACATACACACATACACACATACACACACACACATACACACACACAGACATCACCTCAATTCGTCGAGCTGAGTCGATTGGTATATAAGACTTGACCCCTCCGGAGGCTCTATCAAATTTTCGTTTTTGGAGTGAACATATAGCCTTTCGGTACACCTTGGTGCACGAGAAAGGCAAAAACATGGCCAACTAGAAGACGATTTTTTTTTCAAAATAATGTAGCAGAAGCGATGGGAGAGGAGAAGATATTCTGCATTACTCGCTGATTTACTCTACGCCAAGTGACTGTGCCAATGTATCATTTAGGGTATTGGTTCTCTTATTAAGCATGTGGCTCCCATTTTCATCTTACGGAAAATAAAGGATTGAAGTTGTTTGTTTTGTTTCTTTTTATTGTATTTATTGTAAGAAGTGAGCACACATGAAAACAAAAAGAACGTAATCAATCAGTGCCGTAATTGCTTGTTGTCAATTATGATGAATTTGGGAGCGTGAGATTACATATGGCACTCACACCCTATATGTATCCATGCACGTACAAACCTATTTCCACGGCTATATAGATCAGTCAAAAGACATTCCCGGTGGATTTTCGCGTTTACCGGTGCAAGACAAAAGTATAAAAGCTGTAAGAAACTTGTAAGATCTTCCAAACGAAAAAATATGATTAACTGTAAAATATCAGCTATCGTGAGATATTTTTTTTCTACAAATGTGCAAATGACGCATCTTATGGCTTATCCAGATTATTTCCATGGACTGCACAAACTGTTTTGTGTAAAATAAGCATGGCAAAAAAATATGTAAATATTGTAATCTGTTATTTTGAACCTAATAAAGAAAATTGAAATACTTATCAATCGAAACGTGCATGGCCGTGAGAGGGCAAGAAGTGCCATTCTACGATGAAAAATAAATGAGTGTTCACTAGCGTGATCATATTTTCATTGTGTCAGTAAAAAAATTCGTATCGGACACAGTCCTAAGTAAAATTGGTTATGTGCACTTGGCACATTAGATGTAACCATTTTCTGTTGACCAAAAAAAATTCAGCCTACAGCGTGTCCGGATGACCGCACTCTTCAAATTGTTTCTTGGTGGCAGTAAAAAAAAAACCTTTGTTATTTCCTCTTGGCGACATTTAAGAAAAAGTCCACAGCGTGTCCGGATGACCGCACCCTTGAAATTGTCTTTTGGAGACAAGAAAAAAAAAGTCTCTTGGCGACTGTAAAAATCAAGTTTAAGACGTCCAGATGCTCGCGCATTAGCACTAAATAGTGAAAGTGAAAGCAGTTTTCACTACATCTGGTTGTACACAACTTTGATTAAACAAGATTTTTTTTGGAGAGAATTATAGCCTAGATACATACATTAGGAAATATACAGAGGAATTATGACGGTTTTTGTTTTTCGTTTCACGGCGTATAACATACTATCTCGTGTTCTGTTCAACAGACTGAGACCTTTTGAGGAGTCTTTTGTCGGCGAATTCAAGTCTGTTTTTCATGAGGGTCGATCAACGACAAATCGAGTGTTTAACCTGCGTTTGATCTTAGATAAATTTAGGGAGTACGCCTCGCAATGTCTACCTCGATTGTGATCTTAGAGGTCTAGCGTTCAAAGGAATGGTATTATCATCACTAGATCGCTCATGCTTCTTGGCTTTGTGGACGATAGAGTAGGGGAAGCTTATGCTCTTCTGAAGAGGGAGACAGTGAGGATATGCTTGACGACCAATTTTACCAAGACGAGATTTCGGGTAGAGACAGAGTCAAGCCTGGTAGTGTTAGTACTGAGGGTGATGTGTTTGAAGTTATTGACTAATTTGTTTATCTTGAACACTTGCGACATATGAGAAAGACGTTTCCTGAGAAGCTAAAAGGCGTATTGCAGTTGAGAATAGGGTCTTTTTCTCCAGTATCACGAGTTGTATCAAGTGAGAAAGGAAGCAAATATTATGAAACGTACGGAAAAAAGGTAGATTTCAGTGAGCTGAACACGTAGTGCGAATATCTATCACTACAGTAGAGCATTGGAGTAGTTACTTTGTAACCTACAAGGTATAAAGGTAGGTAGGTCAGTGGCATCAGTTTTGTGAATGCATAATGTCCCATGGTTAAATTTCCGATATTGTCAAAGATAGCTTCTTCGTTGAACGACTTATTGTTATGAGTACTACCCGTTCATTCGTTTGTCTGTACCGCTTGTTGAATTCCTGTGGTTGGTCCTAAATGCTACAGAAAACAAACAAAAAATTCTACGTAGTCATTCGAAATAAATGTTGTGGGGGAATGAATGTGAAACCAGAATTTATCTGATAACTTGTAATTCCCTCTTATAGAAATAGTACAGTGCTTAGTTGCTTAGGTACTCTTGAATAGAAGGATTTGTGAATCGGGTTAGCGTATGTAATGTTGCATATACAAGTTAGAGTCAGCGAGTGCCAAGTTGAAAATTTTGCTCAAATAGTTCACACCTCTTCGTTAGTTTATTATTGTTTTTTTAAAAGACTTTGGGATAATAATGCAATCCCATTATTGGCCATGGAAGGTGGCCAGTTTCTAAAAAAAAGAGCAATGTTTTCTTTGTATTTTTTTTTTATTCCCGAGAGGAGGGTGGATGTGTGACAGTAGATTTATGTTGGCATATTTAACCGTGGACAACGACTCACGGCACATCAACTGATCCTAGTAGGCATGGCCAATCTCAGCCACCCGCGTCGTCGTCACTCATAGTAACGTCACAGTGTAAAGTCAGACTGCATTCCGGCAGCTCCCGCTTGCTCGCAACAAATATAAAGTGCACAGAATTCCTCCAGAGAAAACTTCAAAAGTTGGTTAAAAACGTTTTGTCCAGATATTCCTTCAGAAAATTCACTTTTTTGTCAAGGGATCATCAAAGGTATCACTAGGAGAATTCCAGGTAATTTCTTCAGAGGTTCTTCCAGTTTTTTGTGCAATTCATAGAAGAGCTTCGGGAAAAAAGCTAGCAATCCTGCTCGAATCTCTGAATGAATCCTAGGAGATATTTCCGACTGAAAAACGAAATCGAAAATACTACAGAAATCCCTGAAGGAATTTCTCCCTATAATTCTGAAGAAGTCTCTGAAGATATTTTAAAAGCAATTCCAGAGCCAATTCACAAATTTCTGATAAAAAACCCTGAAAGAATTCCTGAAGATATCTCTTGTGGAATTCCTGTAGAAATATCAGGAAGTACTCTTGAATGCATATCTAGTTGTATATCTGAAGAAATTTCAAAGTTATTCTTGGAGAAATCTCAGGGTGAACTTCTAAGGTTTTTTTTCCCTGGAGAAACTATTCCGAAAACTTCTGGTGGAATTCCTAGAAAAGTTAAGTGTTGGAAAGTTTAGAAAACTTCCTGAAGAAATCCTTGAATATAATTGCTTGAGGATTTTCTAAAAGAATCACTGAAGCAATCTGTGGCTGTTTTTCTGAAGGAATTTCTGGTTGAACATCTGGAGATACGCTTAGATAAGCTTCTGCAAGAATCTCTAGAAAAAAGCTCATTATATATAGGCGGCGTTTAGTCAGACCAGACCATCTGTTTTTGAATGGCTTTTTTGGAAAATGTCCTACAGTAAAATTTTGCTTAGTCCACTCTGACTTAGCGCGCCGACCATATTTCTTAAGTAATTCCCGTAGAAACTCCTAGGTTATATATCTGAATAAATTTTCTTTAAGAATCCATGGCAAAATTCTTTGATTAATCCTACCCAGAGGAAGTACTGGAGACATTTCTAGATACATTCTTGGAGGAATTTGCAATGGAATCTGTAGAGCAATTCCTGAATATCTTGGATCTCTGGTGAGTTTCTTGAAGAAATACCTATACAAATTTCTAAAGAAATCTCTGGAAGATTTTATTAAGTACCATCCGAAAGAATTTGTGAGAAAAATCTTTGAAAGATTTTTTCAAATAATTCCTGTAAGAATTTCTGAATCCTCTGGGGAATTAAAAGACTTTCTAAACGAATCCTTAAAATAATTTCCAGGAGCAATCCCTGGCGAAGCTCCAGAGCTACCCATGGAAATGTACCAAAAAGAAGAGAGAAATGTTTGGAGAAGTTCTTGATGGAATATCTGCTATAGTCCTGAAGATTTAAAAAAAAATCTCCCGAAGTGTTTCTGAAAAAACTACTGGAGGAGTTTCTGAAACAAATCTTTGTAGATTTTAAGACCAAATACATGGAGTAATTATTGAAGGAATCCATGGAGAAGTTTGAGAAATATTACGTATATGGATTTCATCCAAGTTTGGAAGCACTCCATAAAATATTTCATAAAGCCATATTTGGGAATATTTATGAAGAAATCTCATAAAAAAGTTTTTCAGAAGGAACCTCCAAAGAAAACAAAAAAAAATTGATTGAAAATATATGGAAGAATTTCTGAAGCATTCTGTGGAAGATTTTCTGAAGAATTTCTCCATAGTTTCTATCTGGAAGCATCTATGGAAGGTTTTCTGGAGGAATTCTCCAAAAATTCTTTGGAGGATCCTCAAAAGGAAATACTGAAAGAAATTCTGGGAGAAATTCTAGAGAAACTACTGGAGAAATCCATGGACGTTGTTCAGAAATAATTTTCAAAAAAATCTGTGGAACTTTGAAGAAATTTCTAAACGATGCTTTACGTTTTCTAAAGGATTCGCTGTAATTATTGCTGAAGGAATTTTCAGCGAAATCTCAGAAGATATTCGTGGTAGGATTTCTTAATTTTCCTGAAAGATTTCCTAAAGGAATAGCAGAAGAAATACCTGGCTCTATTAACTAAAAACTAAAAAGCATAAGGCAGGCCCGTGCACAGAAGTGGCGCAAAGGGAGGGGTTTTTCCCAATTTCGGCAAAAGGCGGAGGGGCGCCTAGTGTATGAAGCGTCGATAATGGGGAGGGTTTAACCCCCAAAACCCCCCCCCTTGTGCACGGGCTTGGCATAAGGAACTTTTCAGAGCAACCAAATAATGGATTCCAGGTGGATTGTTATAAGGTTTCCAAACTACTCTTAAGAATTTTTCAAGACATTTCTTAAGGATACTTTCAGATGAATGCCGACGAGGTGTTAATATAAAACCGTAGGTAAGAGATTTTGTACATGAACACTTTTTAAGAGATTTTCAGTCAAATTATGAGAAAATATTTCCTAATAAATCCTGAGGAGGCTTTTGGGCGAATGTAGACCACAGTTTCCTGACAAATTTTGCAAATACTCGTTGGCAAAGCTGGTGGAAACCTTCTGATGAACTCTAATGAGATATCCAGACTAAGCCCGAGGATGATTTCCGGGTAAATTTTGAGAGCGTTTTTCATCAAATTTGGAATGAGGTTTCCATACCAAAATTGAGAAGGTATTCAGAAGCATACATTCAATGCAATGCCACCGAACAAATAGTGAATAGAATTACACACGAACACTAATGTTTCATGAGGTTTCCAGTCAAACCTCGGGGAGGTTTCCAGAGTAATACTGAAAAGGTACCCCGTCGAGTTTTGAGGAAGTTTTCAGACCAACACTAGTAAGGCTTTCAGATAAACTCAGATGAGGTTCGCAGTAAAACCTGAAAGAGGTTTGCCAACTACACCTGAGGAGATTTACAGACGACTTAAGTAGGTTCCTCGGAAACGTTTACGATTGTGGTAGTTAAATTTTGATGAGGTTTTCAGAGAAATTCTGAAAAGATTTTGACTTTCACCCTGAAAGGGGCTTTGTTCAGATATGGATTGTGATTTCATGACAAATCATTACGATGTTTCCTGACCAAAGCTGAGAAGGTTCAAGGTCACACCTACCAGATTATCGAGGAACCCTCATGGTATGTATCTTCTAAAAAAATCCTAAAAAGGCTTCCCGACGAAGATTCAGAAGATTTTCAGATGAACTAAACGATGTGTCCAGCGGACAAATCTTAAGGAGAATTCCAGACTAAACCTAGAGAGGTTCCCGGCTAAAACGCAAGGAAGTTTCCAGAAAACTTTGAGATAAACTGGGAAGGGTTTCCATTCAAACCTGTCTGGAAGGTGTCTGGACAAATTTTAAGAAGATTGTCACTCTTAGGATCCAGACAGTTCTGGTATTTTCAGTCGAATTTTAACGATGTATTCAGAGAAACCCTGAAGAGGTTTGCACCCTGAGAGGGTTTTCGGAGATGTGATAAGGTGCCCTGACATATTATAACGAGGTTTTCAGGCTCTTTGAAGAAGAATCTTTGAAACTTATTCCAAACAAATCCTTCAAACTCTCAGGCGAAACTTTAGAGGATTTGTAGATAAACTGAAAGAGATTTTCGGATAAATCCTTTGGAGAATCCCAGACTAAATATGAGAAGGTTCCTGGCTAAATCACGTCGAAGGTTCCAAAATAAATACTTTGAGAAAGATTCTACAGGTGTTCAAGTTCATACAAATTCTGGAAATTTCAAGCTATTTCCAGATAGATCTACTTGAATTCTCTCGAACTGACGAGTTTTCACCGAAAACCTGTACGGTATTTTCAGTTGAATTCTGTTGAAGCCTGCAGACAAACCCTGAAAAGGTTTTTCAGTTGTACCTTGAGAGGTTTTTCAAATGTGATAAGGTGTCCTGGCTAATCATGACGAGTTTTCCATACCAGACATTAAGAAGATCCTGGTCAAATCAGAAAGCTTCTTGAAAAATTCTGAAGAAGTTCCCAGACAAAAATTCAGGAGGTTGTCAGATGTACTAAATGAAGTGTCCGGCGGACAAATCTTGTGACGAATCCGAGACTAAACCTGAGGAGGTTCCAGGCTAATTCGTGATGAAGTTTATAGAACAAAAACTTTTAGAAGGCATTCAGATAAACTTGGATGAGGTTTCCACTCGAATCTCAAGAAGGTGTTTAGACAAATTCCGGCGAGTTTGTCAGGAATATTCTGAGGCTATTTCCAGACAGGTCTACTTGAATTCTCACGAACTGAGGAAGTTTCCTCGGGAACCTTCACAGTTTTTTCAGATCAATTCTGACAATATTTTTATTCAATAATCCTGAAAAGGTTTTCTAGATGTATCTTAAAAGGATTTTCACTGAAACGTAAAACCGTTGTGAGGCCTTAAAGTGCGTTGCCGAACAGAATCCTGCTTAGGGTTCTAACTGCATGGAAGTAAGTTCAGATGAACACTCCAGATTAGCACTGATCAGGCTTTGAGATCAGCCTCCATAAGGGGCTGTGCTAGCCCACGGAAGACCTCCATGCTTGCATAGATGGCCTTACCGATCAGGCTGGCTGTTTTTCTCCAGTTCCGGTCGACCCACCTAGCTCGCTGCGCTCCACGTCGTCTTGTACCGATGACTCTCGAGAACCATTTTAGTCGGGTTGCTATCCGACATCCTGACGACGTGACCCGCCCACCGTAGCCTCCCGATTTTCGCGGTATGGACGATGGTTGGTTCTCTCAGCAGTTGATGCTTGTCCAAGTCCCGTCTTCCATCTGCACTCCGCCGTAGATGGTACGCAACTCCTTACGTTCGAAAACTCCAAGGGCAGCGTTTTGTAGATGATTAACTTCGTGTTACGGCGAATTTTCTTCGATCGTAGAGTTCTGCGGAGTCCAAAGTAAGCACGATTTCCTGCCACAATGCGCCTCTGAATTTCTCTGCTGGTGTCGTTGTCGGCGGTCACCAGTGAGCCCAAGTACACGAATTCTTCAACCGCCTCGATTTCATCACCGTCGATATAAATTCGGGGTGGTGGGCGCGGTGATTCCTCCCTGGAGCCCTTTGCCATCATGTACTTTGTCTTCGACACATTAATGACTAATCCGATTCGCCTGGCTTCACTCTTTAGTCGGATGTACGTTTCCGCCATCGTCTCAAACTTACGAACTATAATATCAATCTCATCAGCGAAACCAAGCAACTGAACGGACTTCATGATAATCGTTCTATTCGTGTTTATCCCCGCTCTCGTTATTACACCTTATAACGCAATGTTGAATAGCAAGCACGAAAGACCATCACCTTGCCGTAACCCTCTGCGAGATTCGAAGGGACTCGAGAGTGTCCCTGATACTCGAATTACGCACATTACAGGATCCATCGTCGCCTTGATCAACCGTGTCAGTTTATCCGGGAATCCGTATTCGTGCATAATCTGCCATAGCTGTTCTCGATCGATTGTATCATACGCCGATTTGAAATCGATGAACAAGTGATGTGTGGGCACGTTGTATTCGCGGCATTTCTGCAACACCTGGCGGATGGTGAACATCTGGTCCGTTGTGGCGCGTTCGCTCATAAATCCAGCCTGATATTGCCCCACGAACTCTCTTGCAATCGGTGATAGACGGCGGGAGTATCTTGTAGGCAGCGCTCAGTAGTGTGATCGCGCGGTAGTTCCCGCAATCCAACTTGTCGCCCTTTTTGTAGATGGGACAAACGATACCTTCCATCCATTCCTCCGGTAATACTTCCTCCTCCCAAATCTTGGTAATGACCCAGTGTAGTGCTCTCACCAGTGCTTCTCCACCGTATTTTAGAAGCTCGCTTGGTAGTCGATCTGCTCCAGCGGCTTTGTTGTTTTTCAACCGGCCAACCTCCTCCTCAATCTCTTGAAGGTCAGGGGCCGGAAGTCTTTCGTCCTGTGCACATACTCCTAGATCTGTTACCACGCCACCTTCGGTACTTGCAACGTCGCCATTGAGGTGCTCATCGTAATGCTGCCGCCACCTCTCGACCACCTCACGCTCGCTCGTGAGAATATTCCCGTGATTATCTCGGCACATGTCGGCTTGTGGCACAAAGCCTCTGCGCGAGCGGTTCAGCTTCTCGTAGAACTTTCGTGTGTCCTTAGCGCGGTACAGCTCTTCCATCGCTTCGCGATCTCGTTCTTCCTGCTGGCGCTTCTTAATCCGGAAGACTGAGTTCTGCCTGTTCCGCGCCTGTTTGTAACGTGCCTCATTCGCTCTCGTACGGTGTTGCAGCATTCTCGCCCATGCTGCATTCTTCTCGTTTTTCAACTGTTCACATTCGCCGTCGTACCAGTCGTTTCTGTGATTCGGAGTCGCGAAGCCTAGTGCTGTAGCCGAGGTACTACCTATGGCGGATCGGATGTCCCTCCAGCCATCTTCAAGTGTAGCTGCGCCAAGCTGCTCTTCCGTTGGTAGGGCCACTGCTAACTGCTGTGCGTAGTCTTGAGCCACTTCTACGTTACGAAGTTGCTCGATGTTGAGCCGCGGCGTTCGACTTCGACGCGTGGTGATAACTGTCGAAAGTTTTGAGCGCATGCATACAGCGACTAAGTAGTGATCCGAATCTATATTCGCACTGCGGTATGTGCGGACGTTGGTTATATCTGAGAAGAATTTACCGTCGATTAGAACGTGGTCGATTTGGTTTTCTGTTTGATGGTCGGGTGATCTCCAGGTGGCTTTGTGGATATCTTTGCGGGGGAAGAAGGTGCTTCGGACTACCATACCACGGGAGGCTGCAAAGTTTACGCATCGCTGGCCGTTATCATTCGATACGGCGTGCAGGCTGTTTCGCCCGATTACCGGTCTGTACATTTCCTGCCTTCCTACCTGCGCGTTCATGTCGCCGACAACGATTTTCACGTCACGCGGCGAGCAACCATCGTATGTTTGCTCTAACTGCGCGTATGAAACTTGCTGTGGCTCAGCGGGATAAGGATCTACAGGGTCGTTTAAGCTATTTCATTGACCCAATACTCAGGCAGAGGATGATTCATTCGAGCAGGAGCTGAGTTTAGGAAGACTCTCCACAAAAAGGGCTGAATGTATAGGATAGGCAAACATATAATGGGGGGGGGGCAAACAAACTACAACTGCGATCCAAGCAAGACGAGGCTTGACGGTTCCGTTGTGAACCCGGTGAAACGAAGCAACGGAATATTGGTGAAAGGCCTTATAAACCCAGGGCTGCTCTTTCTTTCTACTGTTAGGCTACACCTGAGGCAATTTCGATCTAACAATATATTCGTGACGTCACAATTTAGGGTGTCTTACTTGCATGCTTTGTAGGATTTTCTCACGGATCCGGTGTGGTGGGTGGCGTTCGTAGGGGGGGGGGGGGGTTGGTCCTGGTGTTCGGCCTTCCGAAGGTGGCCGGAATCTCGACAGGCGATGGCGGTCGAGCTGTAGGCGCAAGCTACTCTGCGTGGTCGAATACAATAGCGCAATGGCACCGGGGCACAAACTATTCACCTGCCATATCGTCGGGATCAGGGTTGCCGGAGTCACGTTCACTCACTCGATCTTCTCCGAGAACCGCCCACGCACTGCCCTATCGGCGATCTTGATAAAAGATAGGAAAGAAAAAGGTCCCTTGACGTGGACCTGAACACCGTTTGTTAACACCCTGCAACGTCACACCTAACCTATAACTTTTCTGCACTGTATTTACCTTTTTCTTGTAATAGTGGTTTTAACGTGTTCGTTGTTCTCGGTACTTGTTTGTTTTCTTGTTTGCTATTTTAAACTTGTTTGTTTCTATAAATATCGTTACACATTAATTTTAGGTTAAGTTTAGGACATTAACACTACTAACCGTACTAACATATTTTGACGAATGATCACGACTGATAACTTTTACTAACATTTTTACCTATTAACACTTTTAACAATCCCTATAGTTTAAGAAAAGAAACAACACCGACTTAAAAAGAAATTTCACCAACAAGAACAATTATTACACAATTCTTACATTAACGTTTACTATTTACACGCGCGCGCACTACAACTTCTTACGAGGATCACAATTTGTACAAAAGAGAAATTTCGGCATTCAAACAATTCTTTTATATAAGGCCATTCAACATAAGAAGGCGAAATAGCCTCTATGCTACGTCGTTTTATGCTTGCCCATCCTGTTGTACGCAGCACCCTCTGTGGGCGAGCACAACATCAACAGGGCTGTGCTAGTTTTTTGCCTGAGCTCAAACTGCTCGAACTCTCTCGCATCTTATCTGACCTGGCATGGCATCAATGATGAATACGCACTCACTCGCGATTCCTCGACCAGTGAGCGTGACTGTTCTTGATTGCCTTATGAAAAGGTCGTATTTCGGGAAAAAACTACTTGAGGTGAAGCCTTCAAGTTAAAATTGAAACCGAACGGTTACACGTAGAACGCTTCTTTCTCGTCATCGGGTCTCCCTTCGTGTGGGCAGTGGACGTTGATGATGCTGTAGTTGAAGAAACGGCCCTTAACTCTCAACATGCACATCCTTGCGTTGATCGGCTGCCACCCGATCACACGTTGTCGCATCTTGCCCAACACTATAAATCCTGTTCCCAGTTCATTGGTGGTGCCACAGCTTTGGTAGAAGGTAGCCGCTCGATGCCCGCTTTTCCACACTTTCTGTCCAGTCCAACAAAGTTCCTGCAACGCCACGATGTCGAAGTTGCGGGGATGTAGTTCGTCGTAGATTATCCTGTCACATCCTGCGAAACCTAGTGACTTGCAATTCCATGTTCCAAGTTTCCAATCGTAGTCCTTATTTCGTCGCGTGGGTCTTTGCCGATTGTATCGAGTCGTATTTTCTCCTATGTTATTCGCAATGGGGTTTTTTACGGGTGGCTTATTGGGCCTACGCCAACACTCCTGTCTCGCCGGAGGGCCATCGTGCCAGTTATGTTTAACGTCCCAACCAACACTGGGACGACCACGCTGATGGGGCTACCACCTTGGATCTAGCTGGGCGTGGTGCAGCGTTTCTTACTCAGCCGCTGGATGCCAGAACAGACGCTGTTTGAGCCGCACCTCCTTGGTGAACAGACACTCGGATCGTACCTCCTCAATCTAGCTGAAGTCAGAAGGACAACAGTGCCCAGGCTGCACTACCAGCTAAGCACACAACTCTTAGCTGGCGGTCTTTGTCATCGCTTGACCCGTGGAAGCATGAGGTAGGAACTTGTGAGGACCAGAGCTATATTGGACGCTCTCCTTATCGACTCACCGTTTTGCAGCCCATAGAGCAGGGACGAATAACCGCTGAATACCGAAATCTGGTATCAAACCAATGCAAGGTTATCCTGGTATTGAGAATAGTTAATTAATTAATACGTATTGATCGACTATTGACTCATCGATAAAAATTCCTCAACAAGTTATTGGTTCGGTATGTAGGGTCTCGGACCATTTGGGCAGAGGGACCTATTTTGGGCACTTGCTGCTCTTACTCAACCAATTTTGACCCGATTGACTTGATTTTTGGGACACGATCAGATACGCACAGTATCTAGCCATGTTCAAAAATTCAAGTCAATTGGTTCAAAAATGATTTAGTTATAGTAGCAAGTGCCCGAATCAGGTCCCGCTGACAAAATGCTCCCAGACCCTATTTAGGCCTGCTTGAGATATTGCTCTATGTATTATTAAAAAATCAAAACTTGTATCAAAATGTCGGTTATTATTCAGAAATTGCACTGGTGTTATTATCCGCGTGAACTTCGTATAATTTATATCAGTTCTAAATTTAGCAGGTTTATTCGGGTTGTATGTATAGGGTATTTTGCATACTTAAGGTTGGTATTTACCAACTATTTTCGAACTCTTTTGCTATGCTACGGCGTCAAATATATCATTCCAACATCTATTCGTCATTGCAGCTCTAAAAATACTCATATTGCATGGGTATCTACTGATTCAGTTATCGTGGGATGTGATCGCCAAATTGGGAACCTATGACACACTTCTTCCTTTCTACTGCGGAATAAAGGACTTTTGTCAAGCCCACATTACCTAGGTAAACTACGCCCTGGTGTTTATTACAGATTTCCTAATTCTCTAAAACATACCCGAGCTACTTGAATATGAAGTGGATAAGATGCGAAAAACTTGATCATCAGGAGAATCATAGCTGAATCTCTTGAATGTGGAATCAATCCCTTTAATATAAAGAGAATTAGACCAGTCCTGAATCAGTAAAAAAAATTATCAACCTTACATGCTCACTAGCGACACTAAGCGGCAGAACCTTGAGCTGCTTCTCATTAGCGCCGTCAAGCGTTTTCCAAAGACATGAACTTTCTGTTCTGGAAATATGCATAACTAGATGAAAATGCTCAACTTTACATGCTCACTAGCACCACCAAATTGTAGAATTCTAAATCAAACTGTTTACACACCTTTTCAAATGATCAGAATTTCGAGATGTTGCAGCTTGATTTTAGTGGTTATTCGATACCTTTTTTTTACTATTGCTTTTCTGGGTGTTTGAAGGTTTTCAGCAGGCTACCTTACCGGGGCCGCGCTGCCTACATTGCATTGAAGGGGCTGCCTTCTTAGGTATAACTGACGCGATACAGCATTTCATACTCAGCCGCTGGATGCCAGAACAGACGCTGTTTGAGCCGCACCTCCTTGGTGTACAGACACTCGGATCGTACCTCCTCAATCTAGCTGAAGTCAGAAGCACAACAGTGCCCAGGCTGCACTACCAGCTAAGCACACAACTCTTAGCTGGCGGTCTTTGTCATCGTTTGACCCGTGGAGGCATGAGGTAGGAACTTGTGGGGATCAGTGCTATGTTGGATGCTCTCCTTATCGACTCACCGTTTTGCAGCCCGTGTGTCCACACATATGAAGGGTAATATATGTTGTTGTCTGAGATTTTTGGAACACTGATTGCTAGAGTCTTGATAATTAATATCAGCGTATTTTAAATGTATTATCAGATCCGGATCAAATCCAATGGGGAGTCGCTGAGCACATCTTTATTTGCGCCAATTATTTTCAGTGTGCCACCGGGTATTGAATTGTGCCTCAGTGTGCCCCGAAGTGTCACTGCTTGATGATTCAGATTTTGATTGGCAACTACCAAGACAACCAACTGTTTGTTTTCATTTTGCAGGTCAAATACACATGGTTGCCTAGTTTTTTCACCCAAACTCAAATGTCAAAATTGTGCCTCAGAGTGCCTCGGTGTGCCACACAGCGTATAAGACGGTGTGCTTGGCACCTCTTGGCACAATGTTCCAAGCGACTAGCCCCTTGATCAAATCCTACTCCAAAATGCCTTTCAAAATCCACAGAATGTCACAATATCACAAAAAACAAAAACATGCGTCGTCGTCCAAGCTGTTACCACAGCATGCTGCGATTGTTTAACCCTTCCGCAATTCAGCCGAAAACTTTCAAACTATGTACATATTGGGGAGCAACTTTTCTGACTGCGAAAAATATAGAACTTAAATAATTTCCGTGACTTCTGAAGTCGATATTTGACAACACCCGGAGTGGGGGTGGTGGGACGTTGAAAAAACTTTTCAAATGATCGTTTTGGTGTCGAATTCTGCCAGAACTCCGACCAAAGCAAGCGTATGCATTGCAAAAGTCCTTGGTCGTTGTTGCCGGAAAATGCGGGGGATAAAAGTTGGTTATTTGTTTTCGTCTAAAATCGATGGAAGAAAAATGGATTGCCGTCGGCAGCCAGCAGCCGGAAAGCTGCTCCACTTATTGGCACAAGCGAACTTATTTTCCACTTGTGCAGTAGCAGCAGCAGCTAGGAGCTTGTGTGTCACTTTGCCAGAAAGGATTACCGCTTCGTGCGCTCACCGAAATGTCAGAAGTCGATAAATAGTCCCCTGCTTCTTTGGAAGCGAAAATATTCGAGTCGAGGCGAGCAGCCCGCCCGCCTACTATGTTATCGGGGAAGAGTGGGCCACCCACCAAGCTTCTTATTTCGGTACCCCGAAAAAAAAAAAACATTTAACATACATAGTAGGCCGACCCGGATCGAAGTTTGCCAAGACACACGCGAAGAGTTAATCAACACGTAATTTAAGCTGGAATTTATTGCCAAAAACAAACGGGATGTGTAAACATGCACACGTAGCGCTTATTTGGGGATGTGAGTCGAACCTAAAGAGATCACGCACGATTTAAGGAACGAATGGGGGAAAAACATGGAACGGGGGTAAGTTTTATAGCTCCATTTTGAGAGCGCTTTTGGAATTGATAGCTAGCTAACCGGTGCGATTGCGGGATGAAACGGGGGGCCTACCTAGATCCCGGGAACGTTTGTCGGGAATGCTACGTGCGTTCACGGTGAATAATGGCCTCTGTTAAGTGGGGCAGAGGGAATTAGGCGGTAAATAAATTGCGAAATAACTTGGAAGATGCGAGTCTTCCGGACTGGGCGACTGGAATTCACGAGACGAGTAGAAAATAATCTTAAAGGTTTAAAGGTAGATTATGTAGCAATTGACTTATTTTTTACAAGATGGACACGCCTGCACATCTAAAACAATGTTGTCGAAGACTCCATTTCTCGAGACAGTATTTGCATGCTCATCATCTTTCATCATCATCCTTCATCATAATTTTTCACCATCATACTTTATCATCATCCTTCATCATTATTCTCCACCATTATCCATCATCATCATTCTTCATCATCATCCTTCATCATCGTCCCTCATCATCATCATTCTTTATTATCTTTCATCATTATCATTCATCATCTTTAATCATAATCCTTTATCATCATCTATCATCAGCATTCTCACCATCATCACCATCATCTTCAACATCATACTTCATCATCAGCCTTAACCATCATCCTCCATTATAATTATTCATCCTAATTCTTCATCATCAATCTTCATCATCATCATATTCTATCGTAATCCTTCATCATCATTATCACTCATCATCATTGTTTATCATCATCCTTCATAATCATTCTTCATCATCATCCTTGATCGCCATCCTTCATCACCATTTTTCATCATCATCTATAACCATAATCCTTTATCATCATCCTTCATCATAATCGATCATCATTTTTTTATTTCGATTTACCCTCTCGGGGGAATTTGCCAGTGGCTTATCCTCTCGGGGGAATTCACTTTTTTTTTGTTTGTTTCGGTACCCTCTCGGGGTAATTTGTCATTAGCAAAGGATAACTCGGGGAAATTCGCTTTTTTCGTTTCGGCTGACCCTTTCGGGGAAATTCGTCATTAGCTTACCCTCTTGAGGAATTCTTTTTTTTTTCGGATAACCCTCTCGGGGGAATCCCCCGAGTAGCACACATGTTCTACATAGGTCTATGCAACTCTTATATGACCAAATTCAGTCATATAGAAGTTACATAAACTTGTATAGAACTTGTGTGCTACTAGGCCGCTTTTTTGCTATGTTTTTTTTTTTCGGTGGCACATCACCGCTGCTAATACTATATGCCCTGTTTCTCGCTTTCTATGTATCCCTCTCAATCATATAGTATCCAAATGCTTGTCGCAATGTCAAAACTTGCCGTAGAAACTCCTGAAATATTCAAACACTCGTTGAAGGGTCATGACTTGCCCCAAAATGCACCCAAATAATTCCTAATAGGCTGACCAGATTTGTCCCGTTTAAATACGGGACACATTCCGGAAACTCAACAAAAAGAAAATCAATGCCCAAAAACAGAACTGCATGTTGAAAATAATGCTATTTCAGCTAGAAAGAACGAATAATTGAGGTAGAAACGTTAACTATGCTCCAGAGACGAGTGTTTGAAAATTGTGTTGTCCCGTTAAATACGGGACGGATGGTCAGCCTATTCCTAAAGCATCCAAACACTCGTTAGGAGGCCCCCAGAATGCACTCCAATATCTCCTAAAATATCCAAACACTGTGTAAAAGGTCCTAACTTTTCTTCAAAATGCATTCCAATGTCTCCCTCAGGAGACAGGAGCTTTCCGAGGAGTTATTCCGAGATTCTTTCAAAAATTCTGGGATTTTCCGGAAAAGCTTCCAAAGCTTTCTTTTTCAATAATTTCTTCCGAAATTCCTCCAGGGATTCTTTTAGGAATTTCACTAGCGATTCCTCTAGAAGTTTCCCAAAGGTTTTTTTAAAGAAAAACTCGCATGCTTTGCTTCAGAAATTAAGCGTAGAATTTCTAAAGAAATTCCTCTAGTTATTCTTTCAATAACTCTTCTAGAGATTCTTTGGGGGAATTTCGTGAGAGTTTCCTACAGGGATTTCTTCAAAATTTTCTCCAGAGTGGTTTTTAGAAAGTTTTCCAGGGATTTTTTTTAGACAATTTTCCAAATTTCCGCCAGAATTTCTACAAGTGTTCCACTCGAAATTCTGCCTTGGATTGTCCGTTTCCAACTTTTCTTTCGGAAATCTTTAAGGGATCTCTTCGGAAAATTGCCATCATTTTTTTTTAGAAAATCCTCCATTGGTTCCTACTCAGTTTCCAAGAACTTCTAAGAAACTCCTCCAGAGTCTCTTTCAGAAATTCCATTATGATTTTTTCAGAAATTTCCACACAAATCCTTTAAAGAAAGCTTTTATTGATGTCCTTAATCATTTTTCATGGATTCCTTTAGAAATTCCTACGAAGATTTCTCCAGAAATATCTATTACCTAGGAATATTTAAAAAAAATCTTTTGATTTCTTCTTAAAAATTCTCCCATAGACTCCTACAGAAATTCCACTTATTCGTCCTTGAGTTCCTTTAAAAACCTTCCAAAAACTCATTTTGAAGTTCATCCGAAGCATTATTCAGAAATACTTTCAATGCTTCCCGAAGAAAGTCCTCCAAGGATTCTTTAATTCCCTCATGGATTCTTTCACAAAGCCTTTTTTTTCTTTTAGGATTTTTTTTAGAAATTTTTCCAAGAGCGCTGGAAGAAAAATTTCCATTCAATGCCTTCTATATAACAGCATGGATTTCTGTATAAAACCCACTCCGGATTCCTTCCAAAGTTCCTCCAGGTTTTCGTTCAGAAAGTTCTCTAGACAATCCTTCAGACATTTTTGCCTGGGTTTCTCTAGAAACCTTCCATTTACTTTTTCAGAAATTTCTTCATGGATTTCTCAGAAATATCCTTCATGAACTTCATTCATCAAGCAATTTCTCCAAAGTTCCTTCATGAATCATTCCATAGATTTTTTTCAGAAATTCTTCCAAGGTTTGCTTTGAAAATCACCCATACATTTCTTAAAAAAATCTTCTATGGACTTGTCTAGAAACTTCTCCAAGGTTTTCTTCAGAAGTTTTTCTAAGGATTCCATCAGAGTTTTTTTTTTCAGGGATTGGTTTGTAAATTCATCCAACTGTAGAAATTTGGAACATCCCCAACAATATCATCGACGTTTGTTCCAGCGATACTTCTCGATTTCTTGCAGTATTATATGCAGGAACTTTTCCACAGATTTTTTCAGGAATTCATTCTGCAGTTTCTCCAAAAATGTTTCTGAATAATTTCTATAGGATTTGCAGGTGAAATATAAAATACATTTTTGGTGATATTTCTGGAAGAATACTCTTTCGGATTCCCGGAGAAGCATATGAGGAACTTTAAAAACAAAATCTTTGACCAAACGTGTAAGAAATTCCCCAAAAGGTACTCGTGGAAATTCCAGAAGGGATTGGAGAATTGGTGGAATTTCTATAGCAGTCGTCGAAGGAATTTCAGGTTTAATTTAAGAAGAACTCTCCTGAACAATATCCGGAGGAATCCTTGGAAAAACTCCTGGAGTCCTTGAACTTGCAAGAATTTTAAGAATTCTTGAAAGAATCATTAAATTAATTGAAAAAAAAAAACCAAAACTAAAAATCAAAAAGCAAGTTACCGAGGAATTTTCAAAAAAAAAATCTGAAAAACTTATCGAAATAATATTTTGAAAACTCCTCGTTGAAGTTGATGGAAATTGTTTTGGATGAATTTCACTGGAAATTGTCATACCGTTTCTAACAAATCATTGCAGAAATTTTCTGAGGAATCCTCAAAGGGATTCCCAAATAAATGTTTGGAAGGTATCATGGAACATTTTTTTTTTTTGAAGAATCTATAAAAGAATGTTTGCAAATAATTCCGAAGAAATGTTTTAGAAGATATTTTAGAGGAACCCTTGGGTGAACCTTTGGAGAAATAGCCTTGAGGGAGCCATTTTCTGGAAAAATACTCAAAAAAAAACAAGCCAAAAATAAGAAAAAAAAAAACGGGAGCGGATCCGTACAAAAATTCTCGAAGTAATTTCGACCAGATATTCTAGGAGGAATGAATCTACGCAGAAATTGTTAAAGAAAACTATGAATTAGCTTTTGAAGGAGAAGTTCCAGAAGGGAGCAAGAATACTTACGGAAAATACATTTGGTAAGTACTCTTGGAGGACTCCTTCAGAAATCGGAAAAAGTTCAGGTGGAATTTTCCGGGGAATTTTAGGGGAATTTCGCCGGAATAATTGGTATTGGCATCTTTGGAAGTGTTCTTAAAAAAAGTCTCAGTAGAATTCCGTTACACTTTCCATTGCTGCCTCCGATGAGTTTTCGGAAAAAAAACATCTGGACGACTACCCGGAATTATATCTAGTGAAGACCGCAAAAGAATTTACAGGTTTTTATTTATTTTTTACATTTATTTATTTATTTTTTTTTTTTATCTTCGACTAAACGTTTGGGGAATTTTATAAAAACTCAGCTTAGGAATTTCATAGGGGATCTGGAAATTGTATTCAGTGAAAACTTTTGAAGGAATATCTGAAGGAAACGCCGGAGAAATTTTTGGGGGAAGTACTTCCCAGGATAATACCTTAAACGGTTCTATCCAGTATCCAAGAATTTGAGGGGAAATTCTGACGGAAAAATTCTTGTGGAACCCTTGGCGAAACTTTAAGGAGAACTCATTGATTTTTTTGAGAATTCTTCATAGAAATTTACGGAGTAGTTTTTGGGTGGCCTTATGGGGAAAATTTTATAACGTTATTTTTAGGAATCTTTCCAGAAATTTTCTGAGGAATCCTGGGAGGGGTTTCTATAGAAATGTTTGGATGGTTAGTTCCAGGAATAATCCTCGAGAACCGTCGCAAATATTTCTGAAGAAAATTTTAGAAGATATTTTAGAGAAACCCTCTGGCGAACCTGTGAAGAAATGTCCTCGAGGGAACTTCTAGAGAAATTCTTTAGATTAATCTGGAAGAATCTTCGGAGGAATAACTGAAGGGATCCTGATTAGATTCCTTCGAATTCCGAAAGATATTATTGGATGAATCCACGCAGAAACATTAACTGAAATTCTTGCAGATATTTTTGAAGAAAACCATGGATCAACTTTTGAAGGAAAAGTTGTGTGATAACTATAAAATAAACTTATCAGAAGGACGAAAAAATTATGAAGGATATTTTGAAGCATTTCAGGAGGAAACCATTAAGAGGAGAAATTATTGTAAAGAATTTCTAGAGGAATGCTTTTAGGAGAAATTCGAGGAAATTTGTGTAGCTATCTGAGAATTTCTGCTACAATTTTGAAAGAACCTTCTGGATGAATTCTTGGGAAAAAATCTTTAGAAATTTCATAACAAATCCTCTGAGGGTGTGTTGATTTTTTCATTACCGTACGGGTTTTGGCCGAAGGGTCTCAGATTTTCATTAAACTTTTTTGACAGGTCCATGAGCCCGGACATATGAACAAAAAAATTGGAAAAAAAAATCAGGGTCGCCTGGTTTCCCGAAAAACTATGGGATTTTTTTGTTTTTCCCTGACACTACTTACTGTGAAAAATCGTAACTCAAGAACGAAGCATTGTAGAAATAAAGTTTTTTTTTTAAATGAAAGCAAATTTTCTCAAAAAAAAAAAATGAATTGAAAAAAAGTTTTCCACAAAATTTTCCACAGTTAAGAAAATTCGTAAAGAAAAGCCGGAAAACAACGCCTGAACTCGTGGAAATAAAAAAAAATATTCTTAGAAGGTTATTTCATAAGCTACAATCGCTGAAATTTTTGGAATGCACGTTTTTTCGTTTTTGATTTATGGCCAAATTTGTTAAAAAATGTCCAAATGTTTCATATAAGCCTTTTTTTTTGAAAAATCATAACTCAAGAACAAAGCATCGTAGAAACATTTTTTTTAAGGAACATGAAAGCAAATTTTCTCAAAAAAAAAATCCAAAAAATATGAAGTGAAAAAAGTTATCTACAAAATTGTCCACAGCTGAGAAAAGCCGGTTTACATGCCCGAATTCATGAAAATTTTCAAAAAAAATATGTTTTTGAGAAAGTAATTTCATAAGCTTTCATTGCTGAAATTTTTGGAATGCACTTTTGTTTCGTTCTTGAGTTATGATCAGTTTTGTGAAAAATGACCATATAATATAGGCTTCCATGGTCATTTTTCACAAAATTGGCCATAACTCAGGAAACTTAAAAAAGTGCATTCCAAAAATGTCAGCGATCAAAGCTTATAAAATCACCTTCTCAAAAATATTTTTATGAAAATTTTCAGTAAATTCGGGAATAGTTTTTTCGGCTTTTTTTATGAATTTTCTCAACGGTGGAAGATTTTGTGGAAAACTTTTCCCACATCATATTTTTTTTGATTCCTGAGAAAATTTGCTTTCATTTTCATTGAAAAACTTTGTTTCTACGATGCCTCATTCTTGAGTCATGATTTTTCAAAGAGAAGGCTGATATGGCACATTTGGACATTTTTCAACAAAATTGGCCATAACTCAAAAACGAAACGAGAGTGCATTCTAAACATTTCAGCGGTTAAACCTTATAAAAAACCCTTCTCAAACATTTTTTTTTGAAAATTTTCCACGAATTCAGGCATAGTTTTTCCGCCATTTCTTTGATAATTTTCTCAACTGTGGAAAACTTTTTTCAACTTTTTTTTTATTTTTGAGAAAATTTGCTTTTATTTAAAAAAAAAACTTTGTCTCTACGATGCTTCGTTCTTGAGTTATGATTCTCAAAGAAAACAAAAAAATCCACTGGAGTTTCCCGGGAAAATGTGCAATGATTTTTTCTCAATTTTTTTTTTGATCATCTATGAGCCCTGCTTGTGGAAAAAGTTTCATAAAAATCTCAGACCCTTCGGCCCTATTTGTTCGGTAAAAAAAATGTTCGAGCGTATTGCCGAAGACGCCGAAGGGCATTTCCTTGAGCACAACTTCAAGATATTTCTGAAGATTTCTTCTCAAAAACTCTAGGAGACATCATAATAAATAAAATTCTGAAAGTATCCACATCGCGCATTCTATACGCCAGTTTATGCACAAAGATTGTTATAGGAAGTCACGGAAGTTCTTTAAAAGAGTCCTTGAAGCAATTGGAAAAGAGGGTCTCGAGTAAACTTTATTGGAAAATCTTGGAAATGGTATCATTGAAATAATTGAACAAACTTCAAAACTTCAGAAAACATGAGCAGTCATTTTCGTACAGATAATCGGACGAAGAAATTCTGAGTGAAATTCACCAAAATGTAGCTGAATAACAGCTTATTCAGCCAACATTTCGAAAACCAGGATTAAAAGCGAGTAAATCATCTGTTGTACAGCTATTATGCTAGTTGGGTTCTGAAGTAATTCTTGGAAGAAGTTCTATAGAATTGAGGAATTAAAAAAAAAACGCATTCGAATTTTTAGGAAGAAATCTTCATAATTGTTTTCTAATGGTCTCCAATAAACTTATATGGAATTCCTCAGACGAATTCGTAAAAGAAAACTTAAATGAACTCCTAAACACATTGTCTGAAAAAGCCTTTGTTGGAACTAAAAATAATTCATTCGATGGAATGATCAAGCTGTTAGCATACTTGTAAATAGAAACTTCATTTCTATTGAAAGTTCTCTCGAGTAATATCCTAAAGGAATTTAGCTTGAAGGTAATACCTAAATATTTCAGAATTGTTAATGAAAAAAAACCTGTTTATGATGGCGCCTATCTCGTGCCATCGAAAACCCATTGCAACAAAACTCAAGTGACATGTTGATGAATTTCGCACTTTCATACGTTTAACAAAAATCCATTCCATGGCACCAGAAATCACATCGTTTAACTGGCATGAATTAGGAGCCGCCATATTGGATTTTAGACCGCCATGCTGGATGTTCTGGTCGCCATTTTTGGACTCCGAACATCTTCTCCATACCAAATGTACCCCATATTGCATGGTTTTAGAGCCTAAAACTCTACTAAATAGCCGCCGTCTTGAAATTGAAGCCGCCATCTTGAATATTAGGCTGCCATCTTGAATTTTGGTCCGCCATAATGGAATTTCTGGCCTCCAGTGATGATTTCCGCACAAAATTCGTCAACCATGCTAAAGGTTACAAAAATCTCCGCAGTTGTGTCGCATGTTGAGGCTCATAGTTTTACACACGGCCAGTTCTACCGGTTCTGGTCTGAATCATTGAAATGGCCAAAACTTTGGAACGCCTTGACCGATCCGGACCAATTTCAAAAGCAAACAATGCGGTAAAATTCCGGTTTGATCCGAGTTAT